>NW_026555331.1:18290379-18315379 GCF_014898055.3 Talpa occidentalis | reverse complement strand
GTGCTTTGTAAGAAGAATTTTAAAAGGTAGATTCTGAAAAGAAAATGCTGTGATGTATCAAAAAATGAAATATGAATCAGTTGTCAATGAATAATCACCATAGATTCCCAAACATTCAAACATAGCAAAAATATTTGAAGAGTAAGAAAGTAGACCAGAGCAAAGAAATTTATTGTAGCATGAAAGAGAAAAAAGAGGAAGAAATAGGGAAATGGTAGAAAAATTAATGCCAATAGCCTTTAAGTTCATTTCTTAAAATAAGAATTAAGACATGGAGTTTTAGTTTGTGAACTTCTTCTATTTTGTATTTTACTTCTTTTTTGTATTTTATTTTTGTTAGCAGGTAGATTTCAAACCTCTCACTTCCGTGTTTGCAAAATGGAGCTGGTAATATTTTTCACCCTCTTATTTAACACATTGGCTATATAAAATCACTTTGTTTTTGTAATTTCACATCATATTGCCTAACCCTGAATCATTATTGCTGTGGAATAGTAGAGATCAAATTTTAGTTCCCACCATGCATTTCCAACAATTTATGTATTCATCCATTGATTCAACAAACATATATTGCAGGTATCAGATCTGCAAATGATACCATAGTCTTTGAGACAAAAGATTTATTGCATAGAAGATTGAGACAAACAGAAAGCCTGAGGTTGTGCAGTATAATAGGCACATTATGCATGCATCACCTATGTAGTATAATAGACATATTATGAGAGAGAAAGAGAAAGAGAGAGAGAGAGAGAGAAGGTGAAGCTACTTTAAATAGAGTTGATAAGGGAAGGAACCTCTCCAGGGGTGGTATCTCAGCAACTAGTTAAAGAATAACCTGGAGCAGACTCCATGAAGAAGAAGCATCGCAAACAGGTGTTGGTGGTACAAAAGTCCACAGACAATGTTCTGTTCCCCCACTCTGGCTCTGGTGAATTCTCTCACCCTCTGGCGCTTCTGACTGTACCCAGTGCTTGTATAAATAAATAAATAAATCTCTCTAAAAAAAAAAAAAAAGTCCACAGGCAAGAAAGAGCTTGTCTGGTTCAAGACCTTGTCTGGGGGCCTCCCTGGTGGCGCAAGGGGTTAAGACACAGCCTATGAAGCTGTCAGCAGCCACTGCAGCATGAGTTCAATCCCAGGCCAGGGAGCTACCCACATAGTGCCACAGACCTCTCCTGACTCACCTGCTGCTCCCCTCAGCAGTGTATTTTGGTCAGTCTGGCTGTTCTGTTCCCCACCCTGTCTCTGGTGAATCCTCTTACCCTCCACACCTCTGGCCTGTACCCCAGTTCTTGTATGCATAAATAAATAAATCTTTTTAAAAAGAAGAGCTTGTCTGGTTCAAGAGCTTGTCTTGAACAGAAAGGGAGCAACATAGGTGGCCGCTTTGGCATGAATAAACTGAGAATGGAGTCAAATCAGCAGGTGGATGTCAGGTCGTGCAGAACTCTGTAGCCCATTGTAAGGGTTTAATTTTCTTCCAAGTCTGAAGGGGGAGGTTAGAAAGTTTTGACCCAGGAAATAATGTTACGTAGTTCACATTTCTAAAATGATCACTTTGTGTTCACAAGGCTAGAGTGTAGAAGGATGGAATCAGGGTTAGAGGGAGTGGAAATAGAAATGTTTACAGACTCAGATCTAATTTCTTATCCAGGGCCAGATATCCAATTCCCCACCTTACCCCATTTTAAAAGTTTTTATTAAGATGTAATTCATGTACCACACAAATGACCCATTTGATGTGTATGATTTAATGGGTTTTTGCATATTTGCAGAGTTGTGAAACCATCATCATAATCTAATCTACGACATTACATCACCCCCAAAAGGAATCTTCTACCCATCAACAATGAGTCCCCGATCTCCTTACATGCAACTCTACCCCAGGCAATCACTAATCTACTTTTGTTTTCCACAAATGTGGCTATTCTGGACATTTCATCTAAATGAATCCTACAAGGTGTGGTTTTTGTGAATGAAATCTTTCAAATTAGTATAATGTTTACAAATATCAGTATGCCAGTTCTTCATTGCTTTTGATTTCCAAGTAATATTTTGTTCTATCACAATATCTTATTTATCTGGTAATCAATTGATGGAGATATATGTAGTTTTCCTTTTAGGGAAAGTTATTGTGAAAAATACTGCTTGAAAAGTTTTAGACAAAGTTTTTAGATGTCTTCACTGCTATTCATTCCCTAACAATGTAATCCCTGAGACTCTGTTTTAATATTTTGTGCAGTTGCCAGAGTGTTTTTCAAAGCATTTACTGTTTCACACAAAATGTGTAAGAGTTCCCATTTCCCTATATCCTCTGCAATGTGTGTGTGTGTGTGTGTTTATTACAATCATTCTAGTGGGTAGGAAATGGTATCTCATTGTAGTTTTGATTTCATTTCCTTAATTTAATGGTTAATATGTTGAATACCCATCATGCATTTATTACACATTTGTATATTTTCTCAGAGAAATATCTATACAAATCCTTCATCCATTTTTAATTGGTTGATTTATCTTTCTATTGAGTTGTAATTGTCCTTTATATATTCTGATATACATCCACTATCTGATAAATAATTTGCAAATATTTTTCCCAATTTAATTTCTCTCTTTTCATTATTGCAATAGTATTGTTTGCAAAACAAAAGATTTTAATTTTGGTGCTCTATTTTTTACTTTATCATCTAAGCTTTTGGTGTCACATCAAAAAACTATGACTTAAAACACAGTCACAAAGATTTAAGCCTATGTTTTCTTTTAAAGTTTCTCTAGTTTTAGCTCTTACATTTAGGTCTATGATCCATTTTGAGTGATTTTTTTTTTTTTTGGTATAGTGTGAAAAAGTTATCCAAATTCATTCTTCTACATCTAAATCTAAAATATTTAGTTGTGCTGACAACATTCATTGAAAATATTATCTCCCTGCCACACACTAGTGAATTGTCTTATTTAATTACTCTTATTGAAAAAAATGACAATTCATATAAGGATTTATTTCTACATTCTCAATTCTTTTCCTCTGGTTTGTACAACTATCTTCATGCCAGTATTTTGCTGTCATGTAACTTTTGAAATCAGGCATTGTAAGAGCTCCAAATTTGTTCTTTGTCAAGTGTTTACCTTTTCTGGGTATTTTTTCTTTCATATGAATTGTGGGATTAGCTTGCCAACTTTTTCAAAACTGGCAGCTGGGATTTTTTTTAGTAATCACATTACTTACATTACTTAAAAGCCCTACTTTAGTTTGGGGAGTATTTCCATCTTCATATTAAACTTCTAATCCACAAACTTGGGCTATCTTTTCAATTATCTAAATCTTCTTTAACTTCAATGTTTTATAATTTTCAGTGTACAATTTTGCACTTCAGTTCTTAAATCTATTTCCAATTGTTTTATTCTTTTTCATGCATTTGTTAATGAAGTTGTTTTCTTAATTTTATTTTTAGAATTGTTCATTGTTCCTACATAGTGACACTATTGTTATTCATCTATTGTTATTGTTACCTATGAACTTAGCGAATTTGATTACCCATTTTAAAGAATTTTAGTGGATTATGTAGGATTTTTTTATATACAATTTGCTATCATCTACAAACACTGAGGATTTTAGTTCTGTCTTTCCAATCTGATACCTTTTATTTGTCTTTTGTCTCTCCTGAGTGTCCAGGTTAGAACACATAATAAAATGTCTAATAGAAATGGCTACAATGGACATCGTTGTTTTGTTCCTGAACTTAGGAAAAAAATGTTTCAGACTTTTAGCTGCAGGTTTTCTATAGGTGCCCTTTATCAGGTTGAAGAAATCCCCTTCTATCCTTCATCTGGGGATTATAATGAATTTATAATATATTATAATGAATTTTCTCAAGTGCTTTTTCTGCATCTAATAACATGATCGCAAATTGGTTTTTCCTTTATCTTATTAATGATGTGTATTCTTTGATTGTCACTTCAGATGTTAAATCAAGCATGTATTACTGGGATAAATCTAACTTGACTCTTGTTAAAAATTCTTTTTTATGTTGCTGTATTTTTTTCTAGGATTTTTGAATCTATATTCATAACAGATACAGTTCTATAGTTCTGTTTTCCTCTGATGCCTTCTTTTGCTGTCAGTGGAATATTGGTCTCATGTTTGCTAGAAATCACCAGGGATGACATCTTGGGTTTGGATATTCTTTGTATGAAGTTTTCTGAGTACTAATTCTATCTCTTCACTTACTGCTAAGTCCACTTAGATTTTCTATTTCTTCTTCATTTAGTTTGGTAGTTAGTAGATTTCTATGAATTTTTCCATTTTATTGTGCTTCCCTTTATTAGTTAAGAATACTTAAGAACCAGGATTAAAATAATTCTCTCCCTGGCTTATTTTTTTATTATTTGAAAAGAAATAAAAGTGAGTTTGACAGTTTTGTTTTGTTTTTTAATCACGGAACACCACACCCACTTATGAGTTAAATGAAACCCTATAACCATAAATGTTTGGCTTTATTTGCACAAACAGAGTGCTAATGGCCTATTTTAATGAGGAGGGAAATTCTGTCATTTCAGTAACAGTGTCATAGGGTTAACAATTGCTGTCCAAAATCTCTACCTGTGTGAACATGACGCTTTGTTGCTTATAACCTTAATAAATCACATCTAATAATATTTTCTAAGAAGAAATCATCCTTTATAATGTGAAACAACAGATGTGCTAGATTCTTTATCATACATTATTTAAGCAAAGTTATAAATATCCTAAGAAAAACTTTCCTTGCCATTGCTCCAGCATTTGATGCTATCAAACACAATGTCATTTTCTTTAGAATATTAATTTGGTTTCATGAAACAAACAAAACTCTACATGTATTATTAAAATTTAAGGATTCTCTGAAATTCTGCTCCTAACATAAATTAATCTCAGACTTTCATTCATTCATCTAGATGTGTTGAGTGTGTTTCCCTTTGCTACCCAGTGGGAGTGAATTCCTCAAACACACCAAACTCTGATTCTTACAAGACTGACTTTATCAGGCAATTATCTCAGTCTGGAACTTTCCCTAACCCTACTTCCTATGTTGGATTTCCCTAAACTTGTTCAAGGTCCTTTTTTTTATTTTTTTCAGTTCTGTATCACTTCTGAAAGCTTTCTCTGACTCCCTGAGAGCTAGGTTCTCTTGAAATACTCTCATTGAATGCCTTAGAATGACACACACTATTTTGTAATCCCTCTTTCTCATATGTATTCTACATTAGACTCAAAGTCTTTCAAGAAGACAAAGATCTGGGACTAGGACTGTTTTCTTCTCTACTATATATCCAGGTGTTTTCAATAAATAGCTATTACATAAGGGAATAAGAGTGAATATATTGTATATGGCACTGTGGTAAATATTAAAAGTAACCAGACTATGTGGAACATTAAACTCAACTATATTTATTACAGGTGTGCATATTTGAAAAGGCATCTTATGATGAAGAAAAGAGCATTTTAAAGAACAATATAATCACAATTTTGTCACATTGTTGACAAGCTTTAATTTTTTCTAAGTAACAAAATTTACTATCTACCTTAAGAATGGAAATAATTGAGGAAAATGTGTAAGTACATTACATTGTATATATCCATTTTCTGGAAGCAAAACTACACGTGAAAAGTATATTAATAAAATGTGTCCTTCATGTACTTAGGATAGTTAAGGAATCAAATCTACTGTAGAGAGTGCTGTATATTCTAGATATGAATTATACAAGTCAATTAACAGTTTATAAAATTTTACAAAATTCCCCCAAGTTGCAATTTAAAAGTTTCCAGCTTTAAAGCAGTTGGGGGCTTATGGAATATTCCAGACAGAAAATTGGGAAGCAGAAATGAATGTCTGTTACCTGTCCAGGGTGCAGGCATACATCTTGGTGGCTTTCTCATTCACAAGATAAGTTCTTTCAAGAAACTCCATGCTGGCCACAATAAGACCTTTTGCTGCTATTGATGCTGCTGTTTGTTTATTTGTTTGTTTGTTGCTGCTGCAGCTACTAATCAACTCACTGTCCAGTTTTGAAAGCAAAGCAACACTGCAATTATCCACACATTTTTCAAAGAAAAAATAAAAAGGCTTCCTGGACTTAAAACAAGCCTCCTACATCAACATTCTGCTCAAATTATAGCCTCCTTGGAATATCATTTGGCCTCATTTTCTCACCCACAGAAACTCCTTTCCTAGGGAGACTGCAGATAGGATCATATCAAATGAAGTGTGTGTATGTGTATGTGTGTGTGTGTGTGTGCACACTCCCCATGCTATCTGATTCCACTGTGCTTTCTAAAAGGCAGAGGGAAGGGTTTCCTACTAATTGCTGTGGTAGAGATTTAGTCATCAGAGCACACCTGGATGAACTGCAAACAGTCACTCTTTTGTACACTAATCTCTGTTTTTTCATTCTCTTTTTTTTTAATGGGGGCCGGGGGGGGAGGGTTGTCTCTCTCTCTCTCTCTCTCTCTCTCTCTCTCTCTCTCTCTCTCTCTCTCTCTCTCTCTCTCTCTCTCTCTCCTTAAAGGCATTTCTCCTGGGATCTAGCTCTAAGATGACCTTTCAGCAGCTGTCAGCATTTACTTCTCCTCTCATAGGACCATTTTGGGATTTCTCTACTGAAGGGAGGACATGGGTCATTAGTTGCTCTGAAGTCTGTAATCTGAAACAGTTTCTGGTGCGGCAGCTTTGAAGCCCTTTAGACAGGCAGAAGGGCAGGCTTAGATTCTAAATAAATAACAGCCTTGGATCATAAAAGAACCAGAATGATCTGTGTTCTCCCTGCCAGGATCCTCTCTGCTGAGTATAGAATGTTCACCTAAGGAAACCTTGTCATAACTCTCAGGAAAACAGTCTTCTGTGTTGTTCCCGGGAGGACTTCAGCCCTCAAACTGCTAGAATTTGATATGTATTTCACGACAAAACACTTTTTTTTCCCAATTAATGATGGGACTACCCCTCAAGGGCAACAGCAGTCAGTGGCAGGCCTTTGCTTTGGGCCAGAGTACCCAAAACCTATACAGATGCATACAAGGGCGAGGATCCCAGGGCAGAGGAGAGGGCATAAGCCCTTGAACTTGGAGCTCCCATTTCCTCTTCCTTCTAGTAACTTCCCAATAAGAAAAGGCAAAAGAGTGTAGTCCCAGATTAGCCCAATGGCTCTTGGGTAGTTGTCCATTCCCCAGAATGGCCTAATAACATTAATAGTCGCCAAGAAAGAAGGGGATTCAGTAGCAGTTGCAGAAGGCAGGCAGGGGAAAGTGATCACATCTGTGGTAAAGTTGTACCTTTTATTTATCCTGAGATTTCAGAACTCTATTCTAGAACATAAATTATAAGGTTGCTTCATAGGGCACCACTGCCTAACCAATTGTTAACTTTACTCTGACAGATGGGAACTGAGACAATGGCTCTGGGAGGCCATTTTTTCTTTGCAAGGGAAAAACTGGGATTTAGTTTTAGCAGAATAAACCAAAGTATTTGCTTCTCTTATAATCTTGCTCTTAATGTTGCAATATAATAGGCTCTTTTATGGAGACAAAAGTTAGGACCCATCCATGCAACACATTGTCACACCTTGCCCTGGAGCCACTGGTGAGCCATCTGGAGCACGTGAGAGAAATAGTATCAAAGTGAATAAATGTCAAAAAGTGAGGAAACTATTTAAAATCAGGCTAAAACCTAGTAAGGATAAATGCAGAGAAGATGGGAGCCATGTTAAAAAAAATGGAGTGTCTGTATTTCATCAGGAAACTTGAGATTCTGCACCCTGGGTTTGGTCGCCAGTGTGTACACAGATGTACACACACGTTTACAACTGCTGATGATTTGCGAGACTGGAGATACATACTAGATGGCTAATGTGAAATGTCTATGAGACAAGGAGAGTCTGAGGGTACCTGAGAAGAGCAGAGTCCAACTGATATGGAACATGCCAAGGTGGAGGGGAAAAAAGTGAAAGGGAAAAAGAAGGATTGGAGAACCCAAACAAAAAATGACAAGACAAAACCGTGTTCTATCAATTTCTCCTATTTTTTTCTAATTGAACCATATCAAATTGTCATTTCTGTAGGGCCAATAGGGTAGATATATTGATTCAACTATGCTTCAAGCTAAGTATATACACCCACATACATATACACACCGATAAAATGTCGATGTGCTCTTGTATGATATATTAAAAATAAAAAAATTGGAAGTGTATATTTTTATAATATTGGGTAATTTGGTGCTATTTTTATCAAAGGTTTGTGAGTTCATAGAGTTCTCCTTAAAGATAACGACAGAAAACAAAGCTTCTGGTGTAAAGAGGAAGCATTATGGATTGCAGCAAGTAAAATTTTGATGTTTAAAAAAAAGTTTTGCCAAAATTAACAGGAAACTATAAATCAGAGACATTCTGCAGGGGAGGGCGAGGGAGAGGGATCAAAACAGGGGCTGGAAGAGCACAAGGGACTACAGTGATGGGTCACGGGTGAACTAGTGGTGGGAATTCTGTGGGGACTACACCTGAGACAAGAAAGCAAACATTGTACAAAAATGAACAATGTTGTAAAATATATATAAATAAATTACATATGAAAAAGTTTTACTAAAAATTCAGCTGTAGATCAGTTGTGATCAAGAGTGTTAGGTCTTGTGAAATACTCATGTATTGATCATTTTATCCTTCTACAAGCTCATTTTAACTGCACTATCATTCCATCCTCCAATAGTCAGCAGAATGTTTATGAAAATTTTCTCAGCCTCCCAGACTGACCTTTGATCCAGTTTAGCAAGCCCTGACCACCAAGGGCCAGGGGCCCTAGTCAGACCCCACGAGAGTCACAAAATATGTCTTCAGAAAGCAATGTGGATTTAAAAATTAAATCTCTTCTCTTGTTGACAGACGGTTTTGGTGGGCATTGTGCTACTAGTCCCAGTTTCCTAGGCAACCAACATCCAAACCATCCTGAATTACAGGTTGTCCTATCCGCCTACTCTCTATCACAAGCTTGTAGCAACTGAAGGGGCAAAATGTAATTTATAGCAGTTATCTCTGGGAATAAATATTCTGTCAGCACAAGAACATCACTGACACAGCCAAAGAACTGGTTCAGCATCCCAGGGCTAGCTGTTGTCAGCAACAATTTCTTAATAGGTTTTTACAAACAGTAGCTAATATTTGAGCAAAAACAATTTACACAGGTGTCTCACACATTACTGGCATTCCATTTGCAGAAAGGATGCAGAAAACCACTGTGGACAACTAAAGCACAGAGTTTTCAAAATTTGCATTCCCCAAATGTAAACTTCTACTTCAGAAATACCCCATGTTGCAGCTATTTGCATGTCACTACTTTTAAAGAGTGAGAGAGAGATGACAATGTGCTTGTTTTAAAATAATAAATGTGGGTTTTTATCCAGTTTGGCTCTTTGTGTTTATGTTGAGGTAATGGAAAGGAGTAGTTCAATGTGTGGGCTTTCAAATTTCATAGACTGAGGTTCCATTTCTGGTTCAACCACTTCCTTAAGTCTGCTACATGAACGAGGCACCTGACTTCTGTGTTTTTCGGTTTCTCATCTGTAAAATGGAAGCCTTCATAAACTCTTATCTTTTTCAATTATGAGAATAAAAAAGATGTGTATCAAGGGTCTTGGCATTATCCAGCATTTAGCATGCTCTACAGAAGTCTGAGTCACTGCACTTGGTCCAAGTAGGATGTCTTGATTGTCCTGAGACACTGGCTGAGAATTAACAGAAATCTAAGAACTACTGATGAATGGAAAGATCCATCAGAGAAATACAGGTTATTGGAAAGAAACCCCAAGGATTTGATCTGCCATCAGTTGTGTGACTTTGGGCACATCCCTTATACTCTGGGTACATCCCATATACTCAACTTTATCAAGCAATAGATTTGTGCCTGCCTGACCCTCCCCACTTAGCAGCAGAGTGCCATTCCCAGTGTGTCCTGAATAAAGAGTACACAACTGCAGAAGAATTGCAAACACAACCAGTATAATCACCTACTAAAGATTCTGGGCTTGTGTATTCCCAGAGACTCTGCAGATATTATTTCTAAGTTGGGTAGCATTTCCTTGCAAGGTGGTTTTATGGTTATTACTATAGTGTGACTTTTTTCCAAAGTTCCCTCTAGAAACAAGACAAAGATATTGGAAAATTAATTGGATTGCATTTTAAAGAACATTGTAACAATTTCATTTTAATCTAAACATGTATCAAACCATTTCCTAATATTTCATACTTTCTTGAAAATGGACTGAAAGTAATCTGAATTTTATTTTCTTCTTGATATATTGGGACTATACATCTCTTCCCTTTTCTTGCCATGTTCATTTTTTAAAAGCAGAACTCTAGAAATGCTCCACTACAGATGCAGTTTATTGAGAAAAGACTTGATAAAATATTGATACTAAAACAATAAAAGAAATATTTTTAAGTTTGAGAGAGATAAATAAATAATACAAAAATAAAACAGCAAGTTTTGGCAGGAGGGGGGAGAGATTGGAGCTCGGTGGTTAAAATGCTTATGAAGTCCATGTTTTATTGGTTAGTCTCCATGTCCCACACTTCTTTTTCCAATCACTCTGCAAGCTTAAACTTTTTAATCCTTAAATGCACCCTCTGAATTAGATATAGTTGACTGTGTCTTAAAAAGTCCAAAGCAGTGTTCTTCTGGTTTTACATTTTTACAATTTCTTCTTTTATTCACATTGAAATCATGACGTTAAAGCTTTCGAAAAGGCATGACCTTAAGACACTGGAAAAATACAGGTAAACAAAAACATACTTTCTAACATTCCAGCTCCTTAGTCTATATGTGCACAAAACTTCACTAAAATCTAAAGCACTAAATTTCTGAATTAAAAAAGAAAAGAGAGCATTCTCTTGTTATTCTCTAGAATGCCACCATTTAATTTTCATGAGCACAGTTTACTTTCCTTTAGTGAAAGGTCTGAGGAGCCCATAATTCATCTTATGAGAAAGACTTTTCACTGTAAGTCCCCGGATGAATGCCAAGAGAGCAAAGATATAGCTCATCTTCTCTTCTGAATCTTGAAGCCTGGATTTATTTGACTTGAGGCTGACAAGACTGTCTCTCAGGAGACAGTCCAGGAGACAAGACAAAAGCTGCCTGGAAGCAAAACCCTGAAAGAGGGAGCCACTGCTTTCACATCAAACCCAGGATGTATCAGGGGAAGGCAGCTGGGTTTTCTGCTTGGAAGCACAACCAGGAGGCATTGCAACTAATTTATCTCTTCCTTTGGTATTAATGAATTTGTGCCCAATAAGTCTACATTTTTAAATGCTGCTAATCCAATTGCAGCAAATCTCACCCCCACCACCATCAGAGGATGAGTCCTTTGAATTTGTCTCCAAGGAGACAGATTGACAATGCGTTGACGCCTCCTGTTACATTTTGCAATTCTGCAAATACCCATCATGCAGGTATTGGTCAGTGAGAAGATAAAGGGAGTTTTCATCTCCTTTGCAGTCCCCTAACTCCAAAAGAGAAGAAAAATATTTATTTAATTATAACAGCAAACACATCACACACTATGGAAAACATATGATTTGGCAACAAATGCTTTTAAAGATTTATGTGTTTGGGGTAACGGTCCCTTTTATTCTTCAGAATCTAAGACTCAGATTTTTTTCCCTGAGCCATCACTAGAATTATAATACTTCCTTCATTCACAGAATAAACTATTCATTTTCAACATTATGACCATCCAGATTAAACAACTTCAAAAAATAATATCCAAGATACAGACCACAATATCCTATTATTTATGCAACTGGAATCACTAATGTAAAAGAGTATGAACAGGTCTTGACAGAATTTGAATTTTCTTGTCACAAGAATTTCCTTGTCACAAGTTAGTTCCCCCCAATCCTGTAAGTAGTCAACTCGGCTGGCCCCTGGCCGTTTTCTATTGAAGAACAGAAGTAGAAATCAATTCTGTGATTAATGTGATATCCTAATGAATATTAATTCTCTATCGCTTCTTAGAATCATCATTATTATGGATATTGCTGTCAGCAATTGAGAAATAGGCCTTTTTAATCTGCTTTCTACTATGCAGTCATTTTTCCTTAAGTTTTTACTAAAGGCTAGGCCCTCAGTTAAAGCGACATATACTGATTGGATTTGTTGTCTGCTCAAATACATCCTACCCACTTTGTTCAGATGATAAGCCTTTGAGGATTCCACTCTCATCCATGTGGTCACTAGCTAAAATACAAACTTTTTTTTTAAAGATTTATTTATTTATGCATACAAGTACTGGGGTATAGACCAGAGGTGCTGGGAGGTGAGAGGATTCACCAGAGACAAAGTAGGGCACAGAACAGGCAGATCTACTGAAATGTACTGCTGAGGGGAGCTGTGGGCGAGGCAGGAGAGGTCTGCTGTGCCATGTGGGTTGCTCCCTGGCTGGCTGGGAATTGAACTTGTGCTGCAGTGGCTGGCGATAGCTTGAGAGCTGTGTCTTTAACCCCTGCTCCATCTGGGAGCCCCTACAATGCAAACGTTTTGTTGCATAGATGGGATTATTTAATTTCTACCTCATGGCTTTAACAATGTGGTATATGTACCTGTATTAAACTCTCTTCTGATGACATTTCTCTTCAAATTTTACATATTAGACACTCCCGCCCAACCACCCATTTTAACTGATACAACCACTGAGTATCATGCTGTACACATCCCGTTGGTAAATTCAGTGGCTGTGAGTTCTAATTCTGTCCCTTTTACTGATTTTATTGTGTCAATAAGTAAGTTTGCTTATTTGTACCCCAATTTCTTAACCCAAAATATTTGAAGGACAGTATTGAGCGATTTCAGCAGACTCTTGTGAGTAAAAATCATCGCCTTTCTTTTTTAAAGGTGACAAAACAATTCTCAAGTATTTCATATCATCAAATATTCACATGAAAGACTGAGAAATGTTCATGGATAAAATGTACCATAATGTAAATATCACCTGAATAAAAACTGTAACATGTTTAATTTGAAAAGTAGCATGTGTCCCTGGCAAAATGTATTTAAAATTCAAGAAGGTAGACAATAGACAATAAGTCCTCTTACATAAAATCATAAACTAAGATCCAGGGACTAAATCAACTTTAAGAATATCTTGAATACCTTTATAAAATTCTTTGTGCATTTCTGAGCACACAGAGACACAAACTCTTTCTTTCTCTCTCTCTTACACACACACACATATATTTTTGGCAGTTCAACTCAATGTCTATTTCAGGAATGACTTATAAACATGTCAGCAGTTAATTACTCATATGTCTTTTTTTAATTATTAATAGACTTTATTTTCTACAGTAGTGTTAGGTTTACAAAAAGAAAGTGAGTAAAAGCTAAAAGTGTTTCCTATATTAACTCTGTCCTTATACTTGCATATCCATTATCAATAGATGGTACATTTGTTACTATTGGTGAACCTACATTAACACCTCTTACTTTAAATTAGACTCACTCTTGATGTTTTACATTCCATGGATTTGGACAAATGTATGATGACATGCATCCACTATTACAGTATCATACACAATATGAAATCTGATAGTGTTTCACTGGCTTAAAAATTCTTTTACACATAGGCCTCCCCTAGTGGCACAGCGGTTGAGTGCTGGGCTACGAAGCTGCCCGCAGCCTCTACAGCGCCGGTTCAATCCCCGGCCACCATGGTGCAACAGACCTCTCCTGCTGTGCCTGCTGCTCCCCTCAGCAGTGTATTTTGTCAGTCTGCCTATTCTGTTCCCTGCTCTGGTGAATTCTCTCACCCTCCTGCGCTTCTGACTGTACATGGTACTTGTATAAATAAATATATAAATCTTCAAAAAAAAAAAAAGGTACTTAAAAAAAATTCTTTTACACAGAGCATTTAAACAAAATTTTCCTAATGTTTATGCAACTGCTGTCTGGTGAATCCTAAGGTAGCATCAATAATGAAGCTATTTTCTTTTCTGTTGCTGGTGCTGAGAGATTCCCAGACCTGTCTTGTAACTACTAGGCTAAGAAGGTTTGATGGTTCCATAACTCCCCCTTGAGTTTACAAGCAAATGGAAGAGACTAAAAGTGAAAGAAGAAAGCAGGAACCCCTTTGAGACAACTCAGCTCATTGTTCAACCCAACAATTGGCACATTATCCCCGCTCCTCCTCTTTCTGCTAACCCTTGGTGAAATTCTTACTGCTAATGACTAAACTCTAAGCTCATGCTAAGCTCTGGTGATTTAGACAGACACAATTCCCACTCTGAGAATTTATAATCTAAGGGAGAACTGCCTTTGAAAAGCAATTCACTGGGAGACATACCATAGAAATCACAAAGTAGTAAACATGTCACAATACTGCCAAATACGTATCCTGAATAAAACAGTCATTCACAAAACCTGAACAAACAGTAATGAGAGAAGTGACGATCACAGGCCCAATGCCCTTTCATGACACCAAAAATTAGAAACTCCTATCTTAGCCTCTTGGATTATTAACTCTGACTCTGTCAATTGAAAACAATACCATATATCTCATGGCCTTGAAAAAAAAAAATCTCACTCTCTGGAATCTGAAATTACAGGCAATGAAGCTTGTGATATTGTTTTATACAGACATCTGTAAGTGAAACAAGCTTGGCCACATGAATGCAAACATTTCCTGTCTTTGCAAGAAGGTGACACTTTCCTGGTTGAGTCTCATTGTGGAAGTAATGACAGTGGACAAGAAATATCAATAGTATCTCTTCCAACACCTTAAGGGCAAAATGATGTTGTTGCTGTGCAAAGTAGATCTCTTTAATGGAGAAATTCAGTTGTTATTTACTCTTCAGCATGGTATTTACAAACTCAACCACTTATTCAGCAGGTGAGAGGAAATAAGAAGACTAAGACATTAAGTCATGTGAATAGTAATGTGAAAATATTATTTGGAAGTTTGACTTGCCCATCATTTTCCCCTAAAAATTTCCACATGAGGCTTCTTTCTCCCAGGTTTCAAAAATAAAGGTGGTTCGTACAATAAATAGAGATATTCATCTAAAATGAACACCTGAGGATGTAATAGTGGTCGTAATGAAATATAAAAAGAAAGTAAGGGTGTGGGGAGGGGAGGGGATGGAGGAAAACAGCATACACCAGGTGGTCTCTCTTGATGGTACATTGTTCCCACTAAATGAGTTACCTGGAGGTTAAAATTGGCACTCAAAATACCAAGCATCCAGTACTTGGACATGGTCCTCTAAGACACCTACACACTGCCTCCTCTTCCTGGAACACTCCTTCTCCTCTGACTGTGCACAGGGATGACACCTTCTCATCCTGAGAGTCTTGGCTCAGGCACAGCTTCCTCAGAGAGCCCTCCTCAGCTCTCCCTGCAAAGAGTCACGTGCTCCTAGCTGTAGTTTCTCTCCTTGCACATTGCATCCTTCATTCCTTTCAGAGACCTTACCACTATTTGTGCTACCCTTTTTAGCTCTTTCTTTGTGATAGCATCTGTTTCTGAGAATAGAATTTCTTGGAGGGTAGGGGGTTTTGCTGTCCACACTCCTGTATGCCCAGTTCTTAGTGTGAAATATCTAATATATCGTGAATAAATTTTTGCAATTTTTAGAAATCATGAAAGAAGGAATGGATGATTGACTAGGCAGATGGATACATGAACGGATGGCACATACTGGTAAGATTCACAATAAACCATCTGCATTTCTGCAGACTTGGGTATCCCTCTACTTACAGGTAAGTTATCATAACATTTCTGAATATGTTTTCCTATTTACAAAATGGAGATAATTGGATTTACCTCATGGGAATGTTAAAAATATCAAATGCAATAATTTATAGAAAAGCATCTCAATAATCTATGTAAAAGGATTTCACATATAAGGCTAATGACAATTTCTCAATAAACAAAGGATATTCATATTAATACTTCATCTGTAAAACCAGCCTTTAATCAAATAGGTGATTGCCTGAACAAACATGAAAAAATATGGCAAAGTACTTTCAGATCTAGTTGTCAAGTCAGCTAACATGGAGAAAAAGTTATAATGTTCTGAACTTTTCTTCCTTAAAAAAATTGGACTTGGCATGTTAAGCTTTAATTGCACTACTAAATGACTGATATTAGCCATATCTATGCATTCTTGAAATGGCCAGGGACAGCTAGAGAAAAAAAGATCATACAAGCTGATAGATTATGGAAAGAAAAAAGCTACCTCTGACATTTATCTTTGATAAATTATTGAACATCTAGATCCTATTTTAATTATTTTTTCTTCCTAAAATACAGAAACTTTATTGCACATTTCCTTTACTAACACTTGCAGAGTATACTTTATTCTAGTGCTATTTAATTTTCAAAGTACATTTGGACAGTAAATATGCATTTCAAAATATATGTGGAGAACGCCAATTTATTATAAGACATGAGGAGTTCTGCGTTATTTCTCATTGGTGCAAAACTAATTGACTTTTCCCAGTCATTGCACAAATATTTATTTTTCCATTTTATCATCTTTATAATTGCAACTGAAATTAGAATAGGGTCCAACCACCTGGCAAAATTAGGAGCTGGGAGCTTTGCATTCCCAAGTATCCCAGCCACACTGATGTTCCAAGCCTCAAGCCATGGCTGATAGAGGTCCCTTACTCTCCACATAGACCCCAATTTCCCATCCATGTCTCCATGAACAATGATATCTGGTGCTTTTTTTTCCCCCTGAACTGAAAATAAATTCCTAAAATGTGTTATCTAAGGATTCAGAAGTCAGGATGAAATTGGTATCATACACTGGTTTTTACATTGACCAAATTAGCACCGTGAGTTGGTGGTCTTGTCATGTGACATGGAGACAAAAATGATGAAA
Source organism: Talpa occidentalis (assembly GCF_014898055.3). Lineage (NCBI taxonomy): Eukaryota > Metazoa > Chordata > Mammalia > Eulipotyphla > Talpidae > Talpa > Talpa occidentalis. The sequence continues at coordinate 18,298,486 of NW_026555331.1, read as the reverse complement.
AATATAAGAGAAAGGGAAAATTTAGAACAGAACCAAAACATAAAAGACAAAGACACATTGCAAATTAGGGGAAATGTGGAAGAATCACATAAATGCAACAAAGAACTTTTTTCAACTTGATAAATGCAAATAGACCTGGATATTATGCTAATATAATCTTCAATATATGCTAATATAACCAACTGGGATGTCCTCACTCCTTGAGATATTAGAGTTCAATACTAAATTCTATGACCTATGGCAATCTGAAGTCTTCCTGTATTATGACATCTTCTTGGTACTGGAGTATGAAGGTGTCTACCGCCAGGCTGTGATAGTATCTTCATTTAGCAATGTATTAAACCAGATAATTAACTCTCCATTCATTTATTCACAGAAGAAACCTGTGCAAAAAAATATAGCAGATTAACTGAGAATTGAAGGCAAAAATGGAGGAGGAAGTTAAATTGCAATTATGTGAGAAAAATGGGACCATAGGTATCTCTGTTCTGAAAAGACACCTCAGTCATTTGCTAATAAATTTAAGGTTATCACTGGTCTTCTTTCACTTTGTCTCAAACTCTCCATCTTGATGACTTCCACATCTTCATTCTTGTTTTGCTATTTTCTCTTCTTCCTCTTGAAACCACAGCAAATCCTTAAATTATCACACTTGGAGTAATTCAGGGGTAATCTGTTAGGGTCTGCTTGTTTGTTCTCAGCCCTCACATTAAGATGTTTATCAAGGGATTCTCCCAAAGGAGAAGAATATTTTTCACAAAAAGAATTCTGATGCAAGACTTTTGGTATCTTGAGCTTTCTCTTGCCCCTTGTTTCATCAAATAGTGCTATACTATGTGGCAGGAAGCTTTACTACCATTCACTGACTTTAATTCTTTCTTTCTGGACACAGGGTGAGACCTCGCTGTTCTTTTAAAATTGGGTGTGATCATAATACTAATTCCCAATGTATCAAGGGTAAAAATCACATGAGTTGCTTTCAGGGGAAACAAACCTTTAGTTTTGTAGGCATCTGAGATCTGGGACTTGCTTGTTTTGCAGCATAACCTAATTTTTCTGACTCATACAGTATTCTGCAAAAAATGACATCCTCTTTGATTAAATCTAGCCACTAGGAGAACGAACACTTAACACAGATTCTACCCCTTGATAAGGCGGGTAATATTCTGAGACTAGAAAACTGGAAATGGCACTACCTTGAAGAGTTTGTTCATAGGGCTTGCTTGGTCTTTCTGTTCATCCACAACTCTCCCTCCCCATATTTGTCTCTATGCTGCACATTGTATATCAAGAATCTGTCAAGTTGAAATTATGCAGGCATTGCTCTTATGTGCAAAAAAAGGTAAGAGGAGGTTGTTACCTTACAGTTAGTCAACATATCAGTTATACCAGCCAATACCCAATGCAGGTTTTTAATCAATTCCTTCATCAGTAGTTTTCAATACCTTCCATGTCTTTCTGTGGTTTATATCACCACATCTGAAAGTGAACTGAGAAATTAAAATAAGCAGCTTGTACATTAAGTACATTAAGAATGACATGTTATATTTTAAAAATTGAATATGGTGATGTTCCACAAAGTTGCACATTTTTACAAAAAAATTATTGAACTGTGGACTAAATAAAAGTAAATGAATTTTGTGGTAGGTAAATTATACTTTTTAAAATCTTTTAATAAATGACAGTGAAATAGATAATTGTTTTAAATAAAGTCTAATTAAAAAAATCATGCTTTATGTTATGAAATTTTCATTTTACTCTGCACAGAAAAAATATCAAACTTGCACTTCAGTATTTTGAGAAGTATGACGATGTCCTCAGGGTATTAATGGCTGATAATAAAATTAATTCATGTTTCTAATTAATGTTACATTTGAAACTTCCATCGTGTTATTTTAATATTGATAGCCTATTTATGTAAATGTCATCATTAGTCTCATTCTGGTGTTGGTTTATGTGTTGCATAAAATCAGGTAGCACATATTTTTAAAACATGGAGGTATTTGGTAAAAAGTAGACCTTTAGCCTCTTTGTCATCTCAGTAAACAGGTAGGTTTAAATATTGGCATCTTCTATCTATTATCACATATCAGGCCTTAGGCCAAGAGAAGGTGGTAGTTTTCCAGTGGCAAGGAAAAATAGTGAAGGTGGAGGAGGTGGGATCCGACCTGAGAGATGCCTTCTAAGGTGATATGGAAAATGGAGAAACTTACTGTTAATTCACTCAACATTTTCTTGGCACACCTAATCTATGCCAAGCAATGTACTCAATGCTTATGCTGCTTTGGTGGCCAAGTCCAATACGCTCCTCTCCTATAAAGTGTATATTCTAATGACACAGAGCAATGTCTGGTAGTGTCAAAAACCCTGACAAGCCCAGCCATGATTTGGAGAACAACTGAGTCAAAGATTTCCACACAGAGGAACAGAGGCCCATGGAGAGGAATGGAGACCGAGGTACTCCATGGAATAAAGGCAAAGACCAGCCATCAACAAGGGCAATGGAATGCTCTGTGGTCCTTCAATTGTCAGAAAAGAGACTTAGGCTTCTGTGAGGGACTAGGCAGCTCAGAGGTCTTCAGTGGAATACCCAGAGCTCAAGTATGGGGTTAACCTACCAACTCCTAGTACCTCAACTATAGCTTCCTCTGGGCCCCTCATGGATGTGGATCTTCAGACAAAGAGTCCTTCAAAATGGCAAACGCTATTATTGGGGCTGTGATCAGCTCAGACAAGGAGAGGCTTTATGCAGTGGCTAAAAAAAAGCACAAGACGTAGGAGAAAAAAACCCAGATTTGAATCCCAGTCTTTCCTTTTAGTAGAGAGGCAGGTGGTCTGATCAGTTTAGGTAAAGGGTTTGGTGAGTAGTTTCATGTTTCATTATCTATAAACTGCCTCTGATATAGTAATACCTAATTTATTGGAGTATTGTGATTATTAAATAAGGTTGTTAAACGGTGCTTTGATATTGACTAACTCTCCACAAGATATGCTGCCTATTATCAAAACCCCTTTACAGCTGTTAATAAGTCTTTTAATGCACAAAGGATCCTACTATAAGCCAAGTAGAGCAAGTCTATAGGCATACAAAAGCCACTTTATCACTGCTTTTAAGTCTTAGTTACTAGAAAATAATTAGCTTGAATGTAAATACCCAATAAAGCAGCAGCAAATGTAAATGATTACTTTTATATCCTGGCTTCCATTTCATTCAAATCCCATATACCATAGATTACACCATAAGAAGACTTTACATTTATATTACCATAGCAATGTCTTCCCAACATCTAGCTTTTGTGACCTTCCACAACTCCAGGCCTCCTGAGATCATTTATAGACGAGATGTTATGTGATATTTGCCATGCAGAGTGGATCTTAATAATCACACTTCTGACCAGGTGATGTGATAAAGGAGTGAAGAGGGTAGCAGCACGAAGAGGAAGAACCCCCGAGGGGGTGGTCAGGGTAAGATGGTAAAATAATTCCTAAGAAAATGCATTCTTCTCACATTCCTCTGAGCCTCCTCTTAGACAAAAGTGAGTATCATAAATGGTGAAGGATACTTCAGCAGGCAGAACTCTGGCATTGGCCAGGAATCTCCTTGTCTTTCATGTTGGCAAGTTCAATCTAAATTATAAAGATAAAAAAGAGGCAATATGCACTGACTCACAAAGAATTCTAGCACGGAGCTGGTCTCAAATGTTTCCCTGACACAAAGTGGAAAAATAAAAGTGTTAGAGACAAAGGTTGTAAAGTTCTTTGTGAACATAGTGGACCTCTGAGATTGGTGTTTAGAAAATACCCTCAACAGTTAACTTTACCATTTTCCAGCACCATATCCAATCTTTTCTTTGCCTATAAGCAGAGGCACCTGGAATATTTCCCAAACCCTCTTGCTGGTGAACATAATCAAAAGATGGATTGGACCCTTTCAGAATAGGCGCTCTAGGTTTCTCTACAAGGAAGCCAAACGAAGGGGGGCTGCCATCTTTGATTTCTATTGATTTTGCTTCCTCGTGGATCTTAAGCCTGTCTCCAAGGCCCAGAGGCATTTTCCTAATTAACAATACCATGTCCTTGATTGAATTTCAACTTTCACTCAGTTAGACCATTTTCCTATAAATTTACCAAAACTTTGCCATCACCTAAGAGCAATGCAAAAGTGAATGACTCAAGTTGTTTTAGTAATAAAAACCAGGTTGATATGTTGTTCCACACATCAAAGAAAATATTATCTTTCAAATGAAGAGTTATGCTGAAAGAAGGAACTAGATAGACTTGGAGACATTCACACTTGGCGTGGCTGATCTTTTCTTATTATATTTGTGCAAAAATTAATAGGGGTTTGCTGTAAAATATTCCTCTATCTACATTAGTTTGGGACTGCAATAAACTTTTAAGTTCTGAAAATATGACTTATCTGGCCTGATAATACATTAAGAATGCTCTGTATTTTTAAAAAAAATAAGCTATTGATCTTAGAAGATTTTAATTTAGATTAGTTCACTTTAAAGTGTAATAAACTGCAGGGCTCACATGTTGAATCACTAAGGCAGCAATTATTTTAAGAATATCAGTCATCTGTGCTTCCAATTTAATCAAATTTCTTTGTAGAGTTTTTAGATGGTATTTGAAATAACCACATAACCTGTCTGAGAAAAGGTGTTTTGAGTTGTATGTCAAGAGTTGAAGAGAAATCAGAAAGACAACTCACAGTTTTATAAGATCAGTGATGACAGATGGGTAGTTGCTTTTATTTTATTTGTGAGCAACTGTTGTTTTGCAAGATTTTTATTTTTTTAAGAGAGAGGGAGAAGGTACAATATCTGACTAAAAAAAAATAACATAGACTGTTTCTGAGTTAAATTTGCTAGGGCTAAAAGTTTTTAAGAAGTTAGGATAAGAACAATTATATGATTTTGGTGCACTCTAGGAAGTAATTCGTGTCATGTTCATGGTAATCAGAAGGGAAAGGGAGAGACAGACCCTGCCATCCACATTTACTTGAAATTTTATCTTAGACGCCAATCGTTCATCTTAAAGGACCATTATTGCTGAGATTTTTAGGATTCAATGAAGATTGTGTCATCTTGGCCTTGACATGCTTCTGCTAAGATGAAGACAGTTGGCCTTCATCCCTGCATTTGAAACAAGGCGCCATTCTTAATCCTGTGACATCATTTAGAGCCATCTTTCCTGACTTTTGTACCTAAGGCATACAATGCATTGCAATATAAGCTACATTTGAGGCATTCATTCAATATGCTATTTCACTGATAACTGCAAGTTGAAAACCGCCTGGTAACTTCACAGCACACTCTAACAATAAGACATACTCTCCCCAGCAGTGGAATTGTTGGCTCATTCTGCAGAAATGAGCTTAGTGTTGAATAAATCCTATCCTCTGGGATGTGACTCCATGATTGAAGCTCTTATTGAGGTGATGTTACATATTCAGAGTTCCCAAACTATCCACCCCTTACAAGTGTGTGAATTCAGCATCAGGGTCTCTATTTCTTCATTCATAAATTGGGGGATGAAAAGTAGTACCTCTGTGAAGCGTTGCTGCTAGTGAGTGAGTCATTATAAGTGCTCAGAAGAGAGTCTGGCACACAGAAAACACTGCTCACATTGGCTATTGTTATTAGTGCTCTTGCACTTACAGTGATGTTCAGAAGAACCTTTATGCTTCACATGACCGAGAAATTCTTCAGAGTCCCTACTAAGAAGAAAAAAAAATTAGCTGCAAATTATTCTTCATTATATTTGAGTCTTAAGCATTTCTAGAATGCCACAACGTTAATGTAAAGAAACTAAAAGCCATAAAGTAATAAGGAGAGGTAGTAGGATTCTAAAATATTAAGATCATAGATAACACTATGTCATGGTGTTACAGACCCCCAACACATGTGGGTATGGAGAACTTCTAGGAGAAAGAATTCAGCAGAGAGTTTCAGGTAAACAGGCAAGGTTTTTTTTTAAAAAATTTTAAGGGGCCACCCTGGTGGCGCAGGTGGTTGAGCACAGTACTGTGAAGCTGTCCACATTCTCTGCAGTGCGGGTTCAATCCCTGCCACCTGGTGAGAATCCCACAGGGCACAACAGACCTCTCCTGTCTTGCCTGCTGCTCCCCTCAGCAGTGTGTTTCAGTCCATCTGCCTGTTCTGTTCCCCACTCTGTCTCTGGTGAATCCTCTCACCCTCCCGCATATCTGGCCTGTACCCAGTTCTTGTATAAATAAATAAATCTTTAAAAAAAATTTTTTTAAATTGATGTAATATTGGTTTCAACATTGTTTCTATTCTAGAAGTATAGGATCTTGGGGGCCTGCCTGGTGGCAAAGGGATTAAGTGTCTGCACTATGAAGCAATCTGCAGCCACTGCAGCATGATTTCAATCCCCTGCCAGGGAGTTGACCCACATGGCACAGCAGACCTTTCCTGTCTCTCCTACTGCTCCCCTCAGGAGTGCATTTCATCAATCCACCTGTTCTGCTCTGGTGAATCCTTACACCAACTGGCCCCCACCACCAACCCCTGGGCTACATCCCAGCTCTTATATGCATAAATAAATAAATCTTTCTTTTAAAAAAGCACACATTCAACATACAATATAAGCAAAAAAAGTGAATTTGCTTTGCAAATGCAGCTTCCAGATAAGTAAGTCAGTCCAGAAATCTCCCTTCCTATCGGCCTCCTGCCAAGCACCCCTGGTGCTTTGGAGATGGGTATTCTGTGGTAATAATACTGAAAATGGTGAGCATGTCCTATACCATTAAAATACAATGAAGTAAAAAGATGTAAACCAATGTCACTGTAATACAATATTAATTAAATGAAGCAAAAAATCCCCAACAAATTGCAAGTTATAGCTCTCTCCTCTATGCATCTAACAGATGGCTGAGAGCCAATATTGGTATGGATATTTAAAAATTAAAATTTGATTTTTGTCTCTGCTTTATACTTTTATTTACCTTATCTTCTTATGACTGTAAAAATTTGTCTTTATGTAGAAAAGGAATTTAGAAATTATAAATAAATTATTTTTGCCAGCTTAAAAAAAAAAAATCTGAAGCTACCAATGGCTTTGAACCAGCAGATCCTCTGGAAGGATCCTCCCCAGATTTCAGGAAGCCTGGTCCTCTCTCACCACTTAGGTCGTTCTTGGCTCTCTCTGCCCTTCAGCAAGCATTTACCAAGCCACTTTGTAGTAAATGGCTCCCAATGTTCAGTCCCCTTTTCAGTTAAGTAACTATTGAACTATCTTTTTTCCACTTATTGCTAATCTAAGTGAATCTATTTATTTATTTGGTTGGCATCTGCCTCCCTCATCCAAAAGGCATCTCACAGAGAGAAAGGACTTGTATGTCACTTGCCTGATATATGGCAGGATCTCAATGCCCATGTGGGCAGTGAAATAAAATTACAATCAGGAAAGAGTCATTGAAGAGTGAATATTTACTGATTCTATAAAAATTGCAAACCTAGCAAAGGGGTTCAGGGTGTAACCGGGGACTCAGGGTACACAAGAAAGAAGTAGCCCCCCAAAAGCAACAAAGAAAATTGGAACAGACTGATTGGAGTAGAGAGTCCAATGGTAGGGGGAATGATAATTGGCAGACAGCTTTCAGTTAATGACAACATCACAGGTAGCTATCAATACAGTAACTAGTTCCTCTTGCTGGCTTGCCACCCAGAGAAGAAAGGAGGTGATGATTTTACAGAGCCTAAAATACAAGTCAGATCCCCTCATTTTCATTTCTGAGGCTGCTCTGTCTTTCTGCAGGACTAGTTTGGTCATTTTCACACAGCTGTGGAATAGTCCATGGACAGGGAAACACAACCCAGAAAAGGATGGCTTTCTGTTACACCCCTCCTCCCCTCCAGGTACACCCCCCCACCGCCTCCAGTAACCTCCAATCTCAAACTCATGTAGCTGAGAATTGATGAATGAGAAGTAGGAATCTCAAGACTGTGACTCAGTAAACAGCCAATTAATTCACGTTTTAAAACAAAACGCCATGTAATAGGAAGGCAGGGGATTTAAGGCTGTGATGGGGGAATTCACTCTAGTGATTACCCCACTGCTTAAGTGTTCACTAATAAAA
>NW_026555331.1:18273084-18290279 GCF_014898055.3 Talpa occidentalis | reverse complement strand
TGTATGTTGCCATTATGGTGGACATTTTTTGCTTTTGTAAAAAACTTTCATTAGAAAAAGATGTCCTCTGCAATACAAATACAAACAGTATTTTCTGCTCTCCTAAACTTATTAATTACTGACCAGGTATTTCCTACTTCCCAACTATGATTCCTGTGTATGTTATATCACCCTCCCCCATAGTTCTCTTTTATAAACTTTACAATATTTCCAACATTCTTACCAGTTCTTTTTTGAGTGAAGCCAAGGCATGTTCAATGTCTGAATTTGATTGCTTTGGTCCATTTTCCCCTTTGTCATACTGGAAGGAATAAACTTCTGACTGGACACAGTTGTTATATGTGTCAGATTTTGAAGAAAAGTCTTTAGGCAGTGTCAGAATCGTTTCCATTTTTCAAAATTTATATTCACCTGAGGATAGGGCTTCCTCAAGGTAGGTGTAGCTTTTGCCGAGTTATTTAGATAGTCTGGAATGTAAAACTGAAGTTGCAAGACTTGCATAGCAAACACTCATAGAGTATACTTGAAATTCTGCTAACCAATTGGGACTGCTGTTATTAAAAGCTTGAGTTCTCACCCTTAGTCACTGTTGACCCTTATCACACACACACACCAAAAAGTGCAGGGGATTGTTACAGCAATGTGTGCTTTCTTCATTTGTTTACAGGTAATGCCATTCAATTGTCTTAATTATCAATTACTTTGTAATTCAACAACAATTTTTGGAAAATTCTTAAGGTTCTATGAAGAAAAAGGCTTATTAACAACAACAAAACAGATCTTAGGATTTTGAGGCTATGATGAATCCCTTACCCAATTGTTTCATAAGAGAAAGTCGAAGTATATAGTTTTCTTCCCAGGTATCAAATCAGTTTTGAATCCTTACAAGTTTATATTAAGAATAATATGAGGCCATATTTATAAATGCACACTATGTGCTTATTACTGTATTAAGACCTTGAGTTCTTTTTTTCTTTTATTTTTAAAGATTGATTTGTTTATAGATACAAGAACTGGGGTATAGGCTAGAGGTGTGGGGGGTTAGAAGATTCACCAGAGACAGTGGGAGCAGAACAGGCAGATCGACTGAAATACACTGCTGAGGGGAGCAGCAGGAGAGGCAGGAGAGGTCTGCTGCGCTATGTGGGTAACGCCCTGGCGAGCCTGTTATCAAACTCATGCTGCAGAGGCTGCAGATAGCTTCATAGTGCTGTGCTTAACCCCTTGCTTCACCAGGAAGGCACAGATCTTGAGTTCTTTAATAACAAAGATTGTATTATTTATTTAGTGTCCAATGCCAGGTATGTTTTAGGCAGTTAATCGGTTTTCACCAAATGAATGAAAGGTTTAATGTAAAGAAATACTTTATGAAGACTGTGAAATTGTAGTAATTTTGTTTTTCATTCTAGAAGCCAGTGATTCATTTGACATTACAATACTTCTCATATTTACAAAATACCTAACATATTTTGAGCATGTGTCTGTCATAGACTAATTTCACTAAAATTTCTCAAGGCCTAAAGCTCTTTAGAAAGTCTAGGCAATCTCTTAGCCATGTCAGGCAGTTTTGCACATGTAGGACATTCCTTAGATGGGCTTTCCGTTAGAGTAAATGTCAGAAGAATTCTTGCAATCCTGAAGGTAATGCAGAAGGTGGTCTTGTGAGACACTCTATCTCTCTGTAGAGCTCTGAAAATTAAGGTAACTTGTACAAAAAGGTTGGTGGGTCCTTAAAAATTTAAACAGAATCACCATATGTCCCACCAATTCTACTCCTTGGTATCTTTCCAAAAGAATGGGAAACAGGTACTCTAATACAAAGAAATTCATGTTCACAATGGCATTGTTCACAAAAGCTAAAAGGTGGAAACAACTTTGATATCCATCAATGGATGAAGAAGCAAATAACTTGTAGTATGTCATGCAGTGGAATAGTGCTAAATCATAAAAGGGAATTAAGCTGGTCCATGCTAAAATATTCAGTGAAAGAATATATACTGTAGGATTTCATTTATATGAAATATCCTGAGTAGGCAAATCCATACACATAGAAACAAGACTGATGACTGCCAGAGGGCAGGAAAAACAGAAAACAGGGAGCAACCGCTTTGGGGTACAGGTTTGCCTTGGAAGTAGAGAGAGATGGTGACTGGACATCATTGTGAATGTACTAAACCATGGAATGTTCTCTTTAAAGTAATTAATTTTATGTTATGTGAGTTGAACCTCAATTAAAATAAACAAGGTGTGAGTGTAAAATAAACAAGGTGTGAGTGTAGGGGGTTAAAGAAAAAAAAGGGAGCAGAGTGACAGAATATGAGGACTTTCCCATTAGATAGTGACTTTGAAGAGGCAAAAAGATCAGAAGCAAGGAATGAAGAGCAACTCTAAGAAGTGGGAAAAGGCAAGAAAGAAATTCTCCCCTCAAACCTCCAGAGAGGAGCTCAGCACTGCCATTGCCTTGATTTGAGCCCTCTGGGACCCACATTGGACTTCAAACCTAAAAACCGTAAAATAACAGTTTTATTTTTCAAAGCTAAAAATGGTAACAAAATATCATGCATTGGCCTCATTGCTGCAAAGAATTTCAGAGATTTTGCAGAGCAATCTGGATGAAGATAAGATGAGAAAGAGGATGGGATTTTGCAAGGGCACGCAGCTAGTTGTCCTAAATAATTCAGAAACAGTGTTTCTTCCGGAAATCAAGACAAAGGAAGGGAGCGCACAGTGAATGACATGTTGTCCTTATTTTATGAAAGAAGGGAACAGATAGAAATAAGCAAATTGACCAACCTCTCCAATCTAGTACTGTGGTTTTAAATTTTTTTTAAGTATTTAAAAATATCAGAGGAATGCATTTACATAAGTGATAATTCAAAAAATCACGTCCTAGAGAATGGAGGGCTTATGATGAAAACTCTCCGTTTCTAATACTCCCCTTGCCCAGTCCAGTTCCATGACACTTTGTGTTCCCTCTTGAATTGTCTTCGGTATAACTTAAATATCATTAAACAATGCTGTGGTTGTGGGGGGGGGTGTGCTCCCTGGTGGCGCAAGGGGTTTAGGCTCAGCACTATAAAGCTATCAGCAGCCACTGCAGCACGACTTTGATCCCCTGATAGGGAGCTACCCACATGGAGCAGCAGACCTCTCCTATCTTGCCCGCTGCTCCCCTCAGCAGTGTATTTCAGTAAATACACCTGTTCTGCTCCCCACTCTGTCTCTGGTGAATTCTCTTAATGTCAGTCTCACCTTTGGCCTATACCCCAACTCTTGTATGCATAAATAAATAAATCTTTAAAAAAAAAATACTGTGGGGCATGAATAATTAACAAATACTCGCATGGTATTTATTATGTGCTTTACAAATATAACTCATTGAATGTAACATATCTAAAAGGTGCTAGAGCTGGAACTTGGGATGGTGTGACTTTAGATGCAGTGCTGTTGGCTACTTTAGCATGCTGCTTACAAACCCTAGTCCATGTGTCTCAGTGGCACAAGTTCTTGGCCAAGCTGGGATGTGAGTCTAACTGGGATTCAAGTTTCTAATGCTTTCTGTGAAATCTTTCTGCCTTCGAAGGGGGATGACCATTGAAGGAATGGAACACATGACTGTCTTAACTCTGCCTGAGATTAGAAAGGAAGAACAAGTAGAGATTAACAGAATTTTCTTAGTACACCAATGAAACACTTTTTTTTTTTTAAAGATTTATTTATTTATACAAGATCCAGGGTACAGGCCAGATGCGCGGGAGGGTGAGAGGATTCACCAGAGACAGAGTGGGGAACAGAACAGGCAGACTGACGAAATACACTGCTGAGGGGAGCAGCGGGCATGGCAGGAGAGGTCTGCCTCGCCATGTGGGATTCTCGTCGGCTGGCTGGTATTGAACCGGCGCTGCAGAGGCTGTGGACAGCTTCACAGCGTAGTGCTCAACCGCGTGCTCCACCAGGGAGGCCCTGAAACAAAATTTTTTAATGATAGGAAAGCAGATTTTGTAGCTGTAATTTTTTTCATCTCATTTTCCTGGAGTCGTAAAAGTTAAATTTCCTTTTATCATCATTTAAAAAATTATAGTTTTGGGCAGGCAGAAATCTATCCAGCTTCCCTTTAACTAACAGTGGTTTTCCTGGGAGGCTGGTCACAAAAGGTCTCCAGGCATTCCCTGTAGCTTTGGATTAAAGGAGCTAAATCCTGGAGCTGCATTTTTTTCTATCAAACCAGAGTAATTTTGCCTTTTTTGGAAAATATTGCTGTGAGTTAAAGTTTCTTTCACTTCTGACATTTCTCACCCCATAGAGAGCTTTTCAAACTCTACCATGGAGCCTTGGCTGTCCTATGGTGAAACTTAAGAAACCAGCACATGTAAGAAGACATAGAAGGTCCACACCATACTTCCCATTTAACCCACACAATTTTGTTGGAAGAAAATATTCTATTAAGAAAGAAAATACCATTGTGAGTATAGAAGAATATCTAGAACTGGAGGACTGGGGGTTAAGAAGGGAGCCAGCGTAAAAATAGCACTTCAAGAAATGTGAAAACCAGGCATGTACAGCTAATGTAGGTGTTTAAATGGTATTTCTTTGCTGTTGGAAGATTCTGGAAACTGACCATCGAGCTGGTAGAGTAAAATTCCATTTTAACTTCTGTATTCTGTGGTGGGGGAGGTGGGATTGTGTTGGTGAGAGTTTAAAAGAGAAAGTGAGGATAGAAAAAGATCAGGTGGATTAAATATAATAAAACCAAAGTCTCCCTGCTGGGGAAGTAGCTCCTTAATAATTGAATTCACTGTGGAATCAGACATCGCAGGTGAAGTCAGAGAACCTGCAGAGGAAATTCAAATTAAATTTTTGACCAAGTAATAAAAAACTGGAAGAACCAGACTGCCATCCTGAGGCAGAATGCTAGGACAGAGTGATTGGATGGTTGCCAGCACGTCTGAAGCTTGATTTGACACCTACTGTGGTATCCAAATACCCTTAAGCTATTCTGTTTTCCTAAACAGTAATTTTATAATTTTGTGTTAAAATCCAGTGCAGAGACATGGTAAAAACAATGCAAGTGATACAGAAAGATCTACATGATCAGTTAAGACTCTCAGTTTGCTCCTAAGTGTCCTTTATTAGAAACAATTATTGTTTCAAATATATTGCACATCTTTTAAAAGTTAATCTATGCACTTACAATTAGTTATGTGTGTACATGTTCCTTTGAAGCCACCAATGATATCTACTGCCCTATAGTTTGATTTTTTGTTGTTGTTGTTCAATAGCTTATCTTGGAGCTTGTCTCTTTCCTTTTCTTGATGACATCTTTTATCAGATGAACATACCAGAACTCATTTAATCATTCCTAAGCTAATGCATATTTAGTTTCTCAGTTTATTTTTATAGTTTTTTTGGGCTGTGCAAACAATGCTGCAATAAATATCTTTGTCCATATATTATTGTACATATGGGCATGACTGTAGGAAAAAACTAATGGAAGTGGAAGGGTTAACTGGTATATGAATTTATTTATTTGTTTTTAATTTTAAAAAAATATTTATTTATGCATACAAGAACTGGGGTACAGGTCAGAGGTGTGGAGCATGAGAGCATTCACCACAGACAGAGTGGGGAACAGAACAGGCGGATCTACAAAATACACTGCTGAGGGGAAGCAGCAGGCGAGTCAGGAGAGGTCTGCTGCGCCATGTGGGTAGTGCCATGTGGGTAGCGCCCTGGCGGCTGGCTGGGAATTGAACTTATGCTGCAGAGGCTGTGGACAGCTTCATAAGTTGCGTCTTAACCCCTTCACCACCAGGAAGGCCCTGGTATATGAATTTAGATTTGCAACAGCCTCAGTAAAACTGCCCTAGAGAAGGTAGTTAATTCTATCAATCATGTTTTGGAATGTCTGAGGTTTTCCACCCATATAATCCTGAGCTACTTTGTCCCAGCTGACCTGAATTATTTTCTCTCTGCATTTTCTGGTACCATTTCTCTGTGTAGGTAATAGGATGATTTGGAACTAAAAGTGTTATAGAGCAACCCCGATATTAAACGGGTTCCTGGCTGTGGGTCCTCACCCGCGCGCTTTAAAGGACTTATGAATACTCTACTACAGACACATGCAAAAGGGTTAATAAAAGGTTTATTTACAAGAGAAAAGGAAATAAGGAAAATGTACAACTCAGGGAGAAAATAGGGAAATAAAGTCTTTAATGCGTCCTACCCGATCCGACGACCTGGAAACCCAAAGTCACTCTCAGAGCTGGCCGGACGCTGCGAGCTAGCCGAGAGCCCAAAAATGGAGAGCCCCCAAAGCCCACATGTCTGCCTTTTGTATCCACCTGGCTGCTTAACCCCACCCTCAGGTCCCAGCCACCTTCCCTTTGGTGGTGATGGGATTTGGAGTTCCCAGTGTCTTTGGCTTTGACCTGGGGTGGGGGTGGAGTCCACAAAGCCTATATGGAATTTGCTTTGGGACATCCTTTTCCCCCTGGCTGTGGGTCCTCACCCGCGCGCTTTAAGGGACTTATAAATACTCTACTACAAACACATACAAAAGAATTAATAAAAGGTTTATTTACAAAAAAAAAAAATAAAAAAAATGTACAACTCAAAAAAAAAAAATAGGAAAATAAAGTCTTTAATGCGTCCTACCCAATCCGACGACCTAAAAACCCCAAAGTCACTCTCAAAGCTGACTGGACACTACTGCTGGCCAAGAGCCCAAAAATGAAAAAAAGCCCCCAAAGCCCACATGTCTGCCTTTTGTATCCACCTAACTACTTAACCCCACCCTCAGGTCCCAGCCACCTTCCCTTTGGTGGTAATGGAATTTAGAGTTCCCAGTGTCTTTGGCTTTGACCTGGGGTGGGGGTGGAGTCCACAAAGCCTATATGGAATTTGCTTTGGGACATCCTTTTCCCCCTAACAAAAGGTCATTGCCACCACTCTACAAGCACTTTGCCCTGGTGTTTTGAAAGCATCTCTGAGCAAACATTAGAAATCATTTCTGCCTTCAGGGCCTTCAAGGGTGATTGTGGAGACCATGAAGCTGCCCGGATGAAGGGAAGGTCAGCTGAAATAGCAGATAGACATGCTGGACACGCAGAGGGGAGAGGTGTGGAGGGGTGATCCAGGAAGAATTGTGGAGAATCTCACTTCTGACCTAGAACTCAAAAACTAACTGAAAATTTCTCTTTTTATTATTCAGACAGTTTTGTGCACCTGTCATGTCTCTGACCCTGTGCTGGTATTGGGGCTAGAAGGGTAAAATATATTTTCTGCTTTCAGTTTACTTACCCTTTCTGCTTCAATTGGGAGAGAGAATACTTGTTTGTTCTCAGTAGCACAGTGTTTAGTGATATCTATCTATCGACTGATTGATTGATGGATCAATTGATCAATCTACTTATCCATCATTTATTGCGATCAATAAATCCACCTATCATCTATGTCACACACATAAACACACACCTACATGTGTTCTCTTTCCTATTAAATAAAAATATCCCACTGGGAAAATATTTTTAATCAGCTCTGCTACGTTTTGCCTTCTACACATTTTAGATGCTTAAGTCCCACTTCACTTGCAAATCTCTTTTGACTTCTAAAGCCATATTAAATTCTGCCCTGAACCTTGTTCAGACATGTAACACAAGTCTCTAGAACTCATGCCTCAGTCTCTGAGGACAGAAGACATTGCGGAGGCCTTCGCCTATCTTCTCAGTGGTTGTGTTCACGGCGAAAGGAGGGCATCAGCACAGGTTAGCTGCATGAATACACCGGCTTTACTGTGTCTTTTGCTCCCCTATCCTTGCATGACTAAGATGCATTGGTTAATTCTTAATAAATACTTACCCTTTTTTTTTTTAAAAGATTTATTTGTTTGTTTGTTTGTTTGTTTATACAGAAGCGAGGGAGGGTGAGAGAATTCACCAGAGCCAGAGCGGGGAGCAGAGCAGGCAGAAGGACCGAAGTACACTGCTGAGGGGAGCAGCGGGCGGCAGGAGAGGTCTGCGCGCCATGTGGGACCCTCCTCTGGTGGCCGGGGAGCAGCCTGGGATGGAACCGGTGCTGTAGAGGCTGCGGGCAGCATCACAACCCAATGCTCAACCGCTGCACCACTGGGGAGGCCCTAAATACTTACCCTTTTATTTTTTAATTAATTAATATTTTACATCATTGTTCTTTTTTTTTTTTAACAATGAATGCTTTCTCTTCTGAGGTGTAGTCCCCATAAAATTCCCCCCAATAATTCACCCGTGCACCATCTCCATAGTCCTTGTGCTCTTCCCACCCTTGTTTTGATCCCTTTCCCTCCCACCCCCTGCAGAATGTCTCTGATTTATAGTTGCCTATTAATTTTGATTTTGATTTATTATTATCATTTTTTTTCCTGATCCATTATTTGCTTCCCCTATATTCCTCCTATAAGTGAAACATTCCAATATTTTTCTTTTCCTTCTGGCTTATCTCACTAAGCATGATTCCTTCCAGCTACATCTATGTTGCTGCGAATGGTCTGAGTTTATCTTTTTTTTGATTGCTGAGTAGTATTCTGTTGTGTATATATGTCACATCTTCTTGATCCAGCCATCGATTTTTGGGCATTTGGGTTGTTTTCATATCTTACCTATTATAACTAGTGCTGCAATAAACATAGGGGTGCAGGTATCCTTTTAAATGAATGTTTTTGTGTCCTTTGGGTAGATTCCTAGGAGTAGAATTGCTGGGTCATATGGTAGCTCCATTTTCAGTAGTTTGAGGATCCTCCACACAGCTTTCCATCATGGTTGGACCAGTTTGCACTCCCACCAGCAGTGCAGAAGAGTTCCTTTTTCTCCACATCTTCCCCAACATTTGTTGTTGCTAGTTTGTTTTTTTTAATATGTGCCATTCTCACTGGTGTAAGATGGTATCTCATTGTGGTTTTGATTTGCATTTCTCTCATTATAATACTTCCATGTTGTCTGGGATGCAGGACAGAGGCTCCAATGTCATTCTTATAAATTTCAATTTCTTTCAACATTCTCTGGACCATTTTATGTCTTTGAGTGAAACTGCTTTCTTATCCTCCCTGGAGAAAATGCTTCCTTTGGATATTAATGTTTATATTACTGCACTAACATCTGAAATTTAGATTTTCTGTGTCCTCGCCCCACCCCCTTTACGTATCCTGTGCACACATATGCCCAAAGACAGTATGCAGACACATGGAAATCCTCCCTGATCACTGCTACATGCCACACTCCTGTGTTTTGAGGTCACTGTCCTGAGAGCTTGCAATAATTCAGAGTACAGAGGAGCTCTTCGTGTCTTCACACAAGAAAAGGAAGTAATTTGTGACCGAACAAGAGGGTTAACAACAGCTGGTCATAGTTTAGTGAATTTAATTACTCGAATTTCTATATAATATCACCCCCAATGACATCTGGGTTGGAGCTGAACATGAGATTCCTTTTGGGTGAGCAAAATAAAAGAGGTCTTACCAAGCTCTGCTCTGCCTAATCCTTGTGGCTGATGCACATGGGCTACAGTGACATTTCTGGGATGGATTTGTCCTTAGCCAAGATGAGCTTTTTAATAAAACTGTGAGATAAAATTGGCATTAGCTACTTTTAACAAGGAAGCAAAATGTACAGTTGGAAAGTGAGAATGAAAAATGTTTAAGTAAAAGATCAAAGAATTCTTCCTTATCCACCTAGCTCATTCCCTGTGTTCATGAATATTTTTATTCCCTAATAAATAGGGGACCCAAATAGAAATGCAGTCAATTTCATTTTCGCAAACACTGTAAATTGGACTACTTCCAAATTTGTTTTAATGAAGTCAAGTGCAAGCACTGACTCAACGGTAGGAAACCCAGCCTGGGATTGAAGGTGAGTTACCCCTTTCTTGGTGAGGTGTGGTCCATCGGTGAGCTTCACCTACATTACCTGGGAGTTTCTCAGAAATGCAGAATCCTAGATCCTACACACAGACCTACTGAATCAGAATATACATTTAGTGAGATAGGCCTGCCGCCCCCACAGTGATATCTCCTGGTCCGTGATATTGACTCTCTCCTTAAGGGCTTTCTCCCATAGAGTAACTAAAGGACCATTTGCCAGAGTAACGTACACTGAGGACCAGATTTGAGAAGTTTCCAGACACATAGAGAGGGATGCACAGATGCACGCCACATTTTGTGGTGCCAAACTGAAAGGTTTGCCATTTGTTCTGACTGTTTTATTGCCCTCAGACTCTGTGCTCAGCTTCTTGTGAGGCTTCCAAAACACAATGAATCCATGGAAAAATTAATAATGTAAAGGTTTTCTAAGGTTCTTGGCAGCAGAAGGGATTCATGTTGAGGTGGGGGTGGAGAAGGAAGAAACTCTGACATATAACATAGTAACAAAGACTTTCTAAACACTTGTCCAAGCTTCATCACCTCAGCTTGTTGGAAATAAGGATTCGTATGTGATGGATTCTAGGATTTGTCCTTAAGAACTTCTGACAGCTTTGCAGGAGAGCCTAAATATTTTGAGCAAAGAACTTTTACACATTGGTTGCTTTAGTGTTGTGTGCTTTCATGAAAAGTGAGTTGTTTTTGCCATCTTCAATAAGATAAATTTCAGTTACCATCTTCAACCACTTTCTCTTGTAGTATTTTCACTCAGGCAGTAGACAGCTGAAATACTGGCCAGTGAAAGAAAACAGATTTCCCAAGGAATAGTTCTACACCATGGAAAAATGAGATTAGAGAGATACCTAAACTAATTTCAGGTTATTACAGTCTTTATCTCAGGCCTAATTCTCTATAGCTCCACTCCTGGTTTATGGGCAGAAATTTAAAGCCAGTCCATTTTATCATGTGTACCATTTAGTTCCCTTTTGTCTGAAGCTTTGCAATGTCCTCTTCAATTTCCATGAGAATGAATTTCACCTTTTAGGACATTCAAAGATAATTATGGCATGTTTGTGAAAAATGATGTCACTCTGATACCAGCAATAAAGTAATGTTCTAATGCCATTGAGTGTATTAATCATATCAGTCATCTCTTGGTTTCTCGGGTTTTGCTTGGGGAACTGCAGAAAATCATAGGTTTTTAATTTGTGAGCTATCTAGAAATATGACCATAGCCCGTTACATCTGCCTTTGGTTGAATGCTCAGGAATGGAGCAGAATTAAGTGACTATCTTACTAACATGAAGGGTTATTTAGCTAGTGCTTAAATCAGAACAGGATTTTGCAAACTCTTACGCATATGCATATATGAGGTAGGACTGTGATAGGGAAAGGTATTCTCAAATGCTGCCTAGTCTGGAATGGACCTTGGAAAGGACTGGTGCTATTTCACCCCCTGCTTTTAGGGTCCTACGTTGAGTGTTGCCCTTTGAGAAACAGTTAAAAAGTATGATTCCAAAGTCCTGCTATTAGGAAGAAACAGAAGCCTAGACCTCTTGGATTCTTAAGTTCAACTTTTGATAAGGCTATTGAGACTTGAAACGGGCTGAATAGCAGTAGATTTTTTTTGGCATTAATTTTGTCAGATGAATCAGTCAATATATAGAATGGCCTACTCTATACAAATCAATGTATGGAGTTTTTATGCCTAAGATATTATCTTGCAGGATTTCAAAGCTACAGAACCCAGCTTCCTTTGAGTATCTTGTTTTTCAGTTAGGGTGAATATGCTTATGGACAGGAAATAAGTGGAGAATAAGAGAGTGTATAGTTTATATTTCCAGTTAGCCTTCAGCCTATTTTCTTTGATCCTAGCATAATCCATTTTAGTCTAGCTGTCATTTTGATTTCAGAAGTAACGGTCACTGGCTACAGACCCACAGGGATGTAGGCTTTTAGAGACAGGAAATCAGCGTGGGCATCAAGGAGGGGGAGGAGCTTCTTGGCAGAGAGGGGACTTGAGTGCATATGTGAGGTGGAGTGGAAATTACATGAACAGAGAGACACCAGAGCAGCCATCCTAAATCAGGTGGTTAGAATAAGCCGCAGGAGTGAGAAGAGACTGCCTTATCCCTGGAGAAGTGAGTGACATACCTGGTGGGGGAGAAGAGTCCCACCTGGGTGTTTAATGTGGTAGGTAAAGAAAGGACCAGATTTTACAGTAGCCCAGCTGCCAAGCAGGGCTATTTAAACTTGACCGAGTGAATTGTGATACTAAGGTATTTTTCATTGTAGAAAAAACATGATGACACTGTATCCAGATGATATTGTGACATGTTCCCAAGAGTTACTCAGAGATTTGCATGATTCCCCATATTTTCTTCTTAGAATTCTCCTCCCCCCACAGTTGAAAACTGTATGTTGACATTTGAGTTAATGAGAGTTATCACAAATGGTAGGCTAGAGACATAGTTATGTTATATGGAAAATGTGCTTTCATTATGGTTTCAGTTGTACAATTGTTTGATTGGAGAAATATTGATTGAGCTCCTTTGTGCTACAGACTGAAGTCAGATGAAGACACTTCCCATAGGAACTTATATTTTTTAGGGGGAAGGGGATCACTCATTGTAAAGGCAGGAATGGCCACTGAACAGGTTTTCTAGGATCCAGCAGACCGGGTAAAGGAGGAGTCAGAGTCCTCAGTGGTTTTTTTGCAGGTCTTTTATTGGGATTACCAGCTACACAGCAGGCAGGGGCGCTGGGGGGCCGGGAGGCTGGCCGGCCTCCCAGCCCCCATCAAGTCTTCACTCTATCTGGGCTCTCCAGCGTTCTCTGCTTCTCTCTCGGCTTCTTCTCTTTTGGCTTCTCTTCAGCTTCTCCTGCTTCTTTCTCAGCTTCTGCTGGCGTCCCCGTGACGCTGCCCTTAAAAAGCACGGTCTTAGCCCAGGTGAATCCCATCTACCTAGGCCCACACCCTATTCCAGGTGCCCGCCATCAGGCATGCATTCAGGACCTCAAGGATCCATCATCTATCCTGATGGCGGGAGGGCAGAAAAGCCTGATATTTTCTTTACCCTACAGTCCACCCCCTCAGGGTTTTCTGCCATACAGTCTGTATATATATATACAATTTTCTTATCAAACATAAACAATGCAGCCATTATTACAATATAACATCACAATATAACAACAAAATACAACAGAACACAAATAAGTCCAGGCAGGGCCCCAACCTAGTGCAAAAGACAATTATTGGTACCAGTAGATGAGCCACCAAATCTGCTGCCGAAGGCACTGCTCATACGAGGGAGGGGAACCACTCACGGCATCTACTATATCACACCAGGAGCCGTCAGGCTTCCTGACCTTCTCTGGCTGTAGTCTCGGCTACAAGCCACACACAACATCCACCCCCAGGATGCACTCGCTCTGGGATTGGTGATTCTATTCTGTTGGGGGTAATCGCCAACCCTCAGGGTTTCTGTCTGCAGTCGCTCCAACATTCGGCCTTCACAGCCACCCATGCGACTCGCAGACCCCTGCACTCAGGCCAACCCACTGCACAAGCACATGGGTTGGGGATCCAAACCCTACATTCAGCTTGGGCTCCACCCCAAGCCACGTTCCCCACCCATCCCCCAAGGACAGGTTCCTCAGCTCCTCACCCTCACTCGACAACGAGCAGGGCATCACCCACAGGTGATTTTACGAGACTCACAGGTCTTCCGCATACTCAGGCTGCTTAACAGTCGCTCAAGGCTTCCCAAACTTAGCATCAGCACCAGCTTTTGCCTTCTCAGTTGGCTTTTCTCCTCTGCCTGGCTGCTGGGCACACACAGGCTGCTTTTGGCCATCAAGGCCCACTGGCCACCCCCAGATTCCCATAAAAAAACATAGCCTGCCAAGGTCCTCCGCCTTCTGGTGGGATTGTCAGTCCAAGTCCATCAGTCCAAGTCCATTAGGCCTTTCCATCAGCACTGGGGAGCTCTGAATTGCGGTCCTTCTTCCCTGACAATTCTTGCTGCCTTGGGGGTCATTGGCTGGTCCTCTCGGGGGTTGTTGGCTGGTCCTCTCGGGCATCTCCTTCACGCCAGGTCTCGTCCTGTAGCTCCTGGACCTTGTCCATCTCCTGTGCTGCTATGATGCCTCCAACGTGGTCACAGACAAACAGTCTGTTACTCCTGAGTCCCTCCAGGTCTTTGGAGGGCTTCATACCCGTCTGCATGGATCATCCTGCTGACTACACCAATTGTACACTCATCAACTGGCAGTTTCTACGTAGTATTAGGAGCATGAAGATGAAAATTTGGTGTGTTATGGGAGCCATGTGAGGGTCATCTCTGAATTTGGCCTTGACAATGGACAAAACCTGCCAAAGGAAGTGACACTTAGATTGCAAAGAGGAATTAGCTACATCCAAGTGAAGAGATGGAGCAAGAGGTCCTTAAGCAGAAAATAACCACATAGAGAAAGGTCTGGAAGCTAGAGGGAGCCATGCCAAGCATTCACTATTGTTTTGGGCACTGCTGTCATAAATTGCAGAGAGTCAGTCAGAAGGAAGACCATGAGAACAGTAATATTTATTTATTAAACAAACAACTGAACACACATTTGAGGCTGTTTGTCCTCATCGGGTAATAACACTTCTTTAAAAAAGACAATTGAGAATTCAGTAATGGGACACTGAAGCCAAAGGGCAAATTTATCACCTTTTCAAATATGCCAGCCAGTCCTGAGAACAGTTACAGCAGATGATTCTTGCTCATTAAGCAAACAATTCAGTTTGGAATAGAAGCCAAAACGTCCCTCGGAGAGATGACTGCTCCCCAGGCACCTGTCAGCAGGTTAATGGAGCACAGTCACCACACCTGACGATGATACCATGCGTGGTTTTCAGAGAACAGGTTTGTCTTTGGGGTATAATTATTTGGCCCACTTAATAGAAGTTTCCAGCAGGTCAACCCTTCGAATAGGGCTTTCTCTTCTTTTTAGCAGAACTTCAACAAAAGGAAATTTAAAATCAATTAGAGGGAAAGAGGAAACCTATTTCTGTCCCTTTGGAAACAAAAGATGTAACACCAATTGGTTAAAATTCAAGGGAAATGAAAACCTCCTGAGGAGGGGGGATTTGAGCTCCCTGCAAGGAGAGCTTTGCTTCAAATGCAGGCTGGTGCTGCCATCGTGTGTCGGGAAGGCTCTCTCCGCCTCGGAACCAGCTGGTAATTGCCTTCTGTTTCTGCCGTGCTCCTTATGGCTCCATCAGCAAGATGCATTAAACAAATATGAGTCAGAATGCAACAGGGGATTTAACACTCCGTGGCCTGCCAGGAATTAATTTTCCCACTGACAATATTCCCTTTTTGTCCTCTTTCTTCTTGATAAAGCAAAATTTTTTTCTTTGCAGCCATCTGATTAGAAGCCAGCCCAGTCCTGAGGGAGACACAATTTGACCTTTTAAAACTCATTGGAGAGTAGTTGTTGGGACCATGAACCTCCCTCTTCCTCATAAGAAGGTTCTAGTGTTTGTGTGGTAGGAATCACCTGAGGGTGGTTTTCATTGCCTGAATGCAGGAAAGCTGAAATGCTCTACTGATAAAAACGTGGAAGAATATTTCCATCCATCTCCTTACCAAGCTCGCCTTTTACTGTCTGCAGCCTATATTTGAAAGATTTTTCACTTAGCCAACGAATTACCCTTATTCAATTAAGTAGTCAATTTATTGCCGCTTTGGTATTAATCAAAGAGCCCCTTAATTGTCAATTCAAGGTTTCTGGTTACTGAGAAATAACAAACACAGCCAGCCTGTGTTAATATCATTCCAGCCCAAATTTGAGAGGTTTGATGTTCTGGCAGCTTGCGCAGTCATGTTGTGGATAAGTAGGCAGTGCGGGTTAGGCTTTGGAAACACTGCAAACAGTATTTCCCACTCCATTCTTTGAAGCACCAGGTTGGAGTCCCTGACCTAGATGGGCTGACTCCAGGCATCAGCAGGAGAGAAGCACCGTGTAGCCTCTGCTCTCAGCTGCAGCTCTTTTAAAACATGGCAGTGCAGAGCTGTGAAGCTAGTAAGCATCCGCGAGACAAGCCATCTGTTTGTTTGCTTAACATTTGGACACTCATGTGAACCTGAGCATACAGACCTCTTCAGACCCTCCGATGGCCCCCAGCTCTCTGACACTGTCTTTGTCCCTCTGCTTCTTTACCCTTCTTCAAGCAGAGTCTGAGCAGGCTTCCCCCCAACACCATCTTTTCCTTTTTTTTTTTTTTTTTTTTCAAAAAAGCTGACAGAAGGAAATAATCCATAGAATTAAAGCTGGTTTACTCTAAGCTGTCAACATCACTGTGACAGATGACAGTACACAAGAAAGTCCTAGGAATGAGCAGGGACAGGGGGAGGAGGCACATTTCCTGAGCCCCAGAGGGCAGGTGCAGAGAGTATGTTATGAGGGTTCCTCCCTGGCTCCCTCTCTAGGGCTGGACTTGTTGGGAGAGGATATGAGAGGCAGTGTCATACCTTTGCAGGGAGTGTGTTGTGGCTTCTGGGCTGGTGCTGGTCTAACTGGACAGGCCCTCCTTAAGCAGTGCCATGAGACCTCTGCTTACTCCCAAATATCTCCTCCCCGTGCCTGTCACTCCCATGAGCTTCTCACCTCCCCCTCCAGTCCCAGATAGATGGAAACATTTTTTGGAAAAAAATACAAATTCAGTCCTCAGTTCAAATATGGCAGCTAGGATGCCCCTGACGGAATGGGCAGTCAAGAATTCTTTACTAGATTAATGAGCGGATGCATGTACAGCAATGGGATAAACTTGAATAGATAAGGAAATAAGACAAGGGAAATGACATTTATTGATTACCTGTTCTTTTGTTGGACCCATGTTATAGTGATCAAAAGGGGGTTCATGGAGGAGTGAAAAGTGCATGCCAGTTCATTCCAATGGACACTACCCAGCATGACTGTGGAACTCTGCTCAGAGGGAATGTGAGAAGCATATCCAGCAAACGCCTAGATCCCTAGTTCTAGTAAAAGTGCTCTTCTAAGGATTATCCTATTTAATCTTCACTATGATTTTATGAGAGCAGCAGAGTTGTCTGTATATAGATGAGGAAACCAAGGCGCAGGTGAAATAACCTACTTGAAACCATGAGTTTGTTAAGTGACAGGTCCTGGATTTGATCCAAGGCTCAAGCTCTATCTACACTAGAGGGAATGGGGGGCTAAATAATATTTGTGAAAATGCTTTTGTGTTCAACATGATCCAGAAAGTTCAGAAGCTGAGACCCTCCTGAGAAGGAGGAGTTGG
>NW_026555331.1:18249099-18272984 GCF_014898055.3 Talpa occidentalis | reverse complement strand
GGGTATGCATATACCTTTTTTTTAAAGGTGTTTTTGTGTTCTTTGGATAGATATTCAGAAATTGAATAGCTGGGGAGTATATGGTATTTCTATTCTTAATTTCTGAGAAGTCTCTACACTCTTACCCACACCATCAATTTACATCCTACCAACAGTATACAAGGGTTTCCTTTATGACACATCCTCCCCAACATTTGTTGTTTTGTGCTCATTGACGAATGAGTGGATAAACAATGTGCTATATAGACCCATTAGAATATTGCCCAACTATAGAAAAAAAAGTGAAAGCTTGGCATTTGCAACAACATGGGTGAAACTGGAGGGGATTATGTTAAATAAATCAGACAGAGAAAGAGAAATATGGTATGTTTTCAGTGATATGTGAAAAATAAAGAAAGAAAGCAAAGGAACAAACAAAATATAAACAAAACCTCAGAATTCTGACAACAGAGTTGTGGTTACCAGAGGGTAAGTAGGGTAGGGGAAGGAAAAATATGTAGAAGAGGTCAACTGCTTGGTGGTAAATGGAAACTAGACATTCAATGGTAATCATAGGGGCAAGGGTATAGGAGAAAGCATTAGAGTAATGAGGTCAATGTACGGTGGTGGATAGAAATTAAGACTTTTGGTGGAGACCATAATGTAGCATATATGTACAATATTGCACATCTGAAACATTTACATATGCAAGTGTAAACACACACATATAATTTTAAACCAATATTACTTCAATAAAATTTTAACTAAAAAAAATTATGCTAGGGGCCTCCCCGGTGGCACAGCGGGTTGAGTGCTGCACTGTGAAGCTGGCAGCAGCCTCTATAGTGCCAGTTCAATCCCCACTAGCCGGCAAGAATCCCACATGGTCTGGCAGACCTCTGCTGTCTCTCCCGCTGTTCCCCTCAGCAGTGTATTTCTGGCATCTGCCTGTTCTGCTCCCTGCTCTGTCTCTGGTGAATCCTCTCACCCTCCCGCGCCTCTGGCCTGTACCCCAGTTTTTGCATAAAAATAAAATAAATCTTTAAAAAAAAACTGTGCTAGGTTCTGAAGACAAAACATAATTCTTGACATTAATAATAGAGGAGACAAACATAAAAGCAAAGGTAAAATAATTACAATGTGATTTAAACAGTAATAAAATCTTGTGAATAATATTGTTCTGAAGTAGAACACCAAAAGTGGGAGGTGAATATTAAAAAAAGAAAATGAGTGAATTAAAGGATTCATCTAGGAAGCCTAATCTCTATCAATGGAGCTTGAATAAGTAGAAAATGGCTGTTATAGGAGAAAGAAAAATTCAAAAGCAATAATAAAAGAAAATTTCTTGAACCTAACAGACTTAACTCTTACTGAAACAGCTAACTTAATCAATTAGAAAGGACACTTTATCATAATTAGAATATGCTTTTAAATCCTAAATATTGCCAAGAAGGAAAAACCTGGTCACTTACATAACTTAGGAAATCAGATTGACATCTGACTTCTCAAGAGCAATGTCAGAAAATAAAATATAATGGAGAAAAGCTCTTATGAAATGAAGTACAACCTAAAATGCTCTCCCAGTCAATCAAACAAGAGTACAAAAATGACAATTTCGAATATGCAAAAGGTGAAAAAATTCTTCCCATGTAAACTCCCTTGGGAAGCTACTAGACAAAATAAGGGAGTTATCCAGAGAAGAACACAGGTCCAGAAATGAATGACTACCAACCCAGGAGAGTGGGCAAGTTGATTCTCAAGGTAACATCAGAGGTAATCCCTGGGGATGAGCTATGTACTAGATCTTGAATTTCTCATAGGGAAGGAAGTTTCAGGGCCAGAAATAAAGATTAACTTGTCCAAGACCAATTCTCTACAGGCTGGTGTCCCAAAGAGAAAGTTGGCATCATGCAGAAGAATCACGGGGTACATAAACTTGCTCCATGAAAGATGACCAGAGTCAAATACTATCCTAATAAATTGCAGGGATGCAGGCAGATGATAGCTAAAGACAACTGACCAACCACGTCACCTAGCTGCAACCTCCAGGCTTGAATCATCACACCTCAGATGCAGCTAAGGAGGTTTCTCCTAATTAAGTTGCTTCTAAACACTGTATCTCAAAAGCCAGATTTGTTCTCCAGGTCCACAGCTGACCTGTACAGACCTTCATACAATGTTTTAGAAGGTGACGGCAAACAGGGGAGCCATAACCTACTTCTGCTCTCATCTATACATTTTCTACCAATAAACACTGTCCTGGACCTGGTCACTCGCTATTATTTATTCAACACAAGTACTACAGAAATCATATTTCTAAGAAACACAAGAAGAACATACTAAATTATGAAAACTTTTGCTAGGAGGCATTTTACAAATCATTGGGAATATGTAGAAAAACTGTCTGATACTAAGGGAGAGTTAAGCAAATGAAAGAGAAGCAATTCCTAATTCCATTCCAAAAAATAATGTGTAAACATAGTAATCTGAGATTAACACTGAGTACTAGTTAACACGCATATAGTGAGAGGATGGGCAAAGAGGTAAATGATGGTAAGGAAGGAAGGTAAAAGCCTCATTGATAAAAAGAAAAAAACATTATTAATAACTACAATTAAGACATCAAGAAATGATAGTTTTTGGATATTTAGAAATAATTGAGGAAAATACAAGTAGAAATAACTCAAAGTGACACTTTCTGTATTCTTCATGGAAATTGTTAGGTATATTATTGAGTTTATTTTCTTTTTTACAAGTAGCCACAGGCTATAAAGTTGATAGACTTTGTGTCACCACATAAGAAAAATCTTTTTTGTTTTTTTAAGATTTATTTATTTATTTATACAAGCACTGGGTACAGTCAGAAGCATGGGAGGGTGAGAGAATTCACCAGAGACACAGCGGGGAGCAGAGCAGGCAGAAGGACCGAGTACACTGTTGAGGGGAGCAGCGGGCGACAGGAGAGGTCTACGCGCCATGCGGGACCCTCCTCTGGTGGCCGGGGAACAGCCGGGGATTGAACCGGCGCTACAGTGGCTGTGGGCAGCTTTGCAACCCAGCGCTCAACCGCTGCGCCACTGGGGAGGCCCAAGAAAAACCTTTTGTTTAACTCCAGTAGCATCTTCCTAATTTCTTTCACACCTTCACTAAAAATGAGGTCGTTTAGGCTCCTGCTAACTTGATATCTCCTCAATACCCTTAGTTTTTCACTAATAATCTCTTGAAAGTCCTCCTCTGACTCTTGGTCTTGAATCCAACTCATATGTTTTGGGGTTTTATTATATGAAACATCCCATTTCCAAGTACGATAATCTTTATTAGCACTTAACAGACTACGACAAAATGCATAGACTTAAAGGAACAATCGTTATCTATTTTTTTTTCCCCAAAAACCTGCAATTCAGTTTGAGCTCAGTAATACAGACTCATCTCTGGGTCACAAGTTTCAGCTGAGGATGGAGGATACAATTTCAAAATTACTCCCTCCCACGACTGGCAGTAGAAGACTGCTATCACTTGGGAATTCAGACATAGTAGTGGGCCAGCGACCTAAGTTATCTCCATATGGACCTAACCACTGGCTAATTGGGCTTCCAAATGGCATGATGTTTGGGTCCTCAGAGTGAAAGTCCCAAGGTTCCAAGAAGAAAATTGTACAGCATTTCTATGGATAATCACAAATTGTCATTTAATTCACATTCTGGCAAGGCCCATATAGGTCCAAAGAGAGGGGACATAGATTCTGCTCAATGGTGGAGTGAAAAGATTCTAAATCAGTATATGGGCATTGTTGAATGTGTCTTAAGCTAACTCTGTCACAAATTGACTTTCAGAAATAAACATTTGTAACAGAAGCACAGGTTTGATTCCCAGCCAGCCAGGGAGATTTCCACATGGCAAAGGCAGACCTCTCCTGTCGTGCCTGCTGCACCCCTCAGCAGTGCATTCAGTCTACCTGCCTATTCTACTCCCCACTCTGTCACTGGTGAATCCTCTCACCCTCCCACACCTCTGGCCTGTACCCCAGTTTTTGCATAAAAATAAAATAAATCTAAAAAAAAAAGTACAGGAAACTAACATCAGCTCTATGATAAACTTTTACTAACTATTCTCTTTGTAGAAATTCTCTAATGGGAGGATACAGTATCTGGCTGACACATATATTGAGTGATACACTCTTAGATAAAGCCTTTGATTGGTTTTCAACACCCTTTAGTGAAATGCTTCTCTATAAAAAGGAGATGAGAACTAAACTGTTGGCACCAGGCTCTCGGCGGATGCTGGTACAAAGTTAGCACATGTTAGACACTACTGAATCACACACATACACACACACATTTGCGGCTGTGTCAGCCTACCATTTTGTAACTATACACTCTATTTGAGAAATTTTTATTAAGCTATTAAGTACCAATATTATGTAATACAAAAACGAGTGCTGTATGGTCCCTTTCTTTTTGAAGTCAGAAAATAGAACAGAGGCGGTAAACAGATAATAGCAATGTGTTTGGAAGGAGATTTAATCATGCTGGCCATATTATCAGAATCACACGTTGGAATATATATATATATACACACACACATATATATATATATAAATTTTCCCCTAATTTGTTATGTATTTTTAACAGCTAAATGTGTATGTGTATGAAGTCACTGAAAATAACACAATTGCATGAAATTATAATAGGATTATCATATTTAGCAAATGAAAATACAAACAGTTAAGTTTGAATTTCATATAAAACATGAATAATAGTGTAAGTGCCTCCTTTGCAATTTCTGGGACATACTTACACTAAAGTTTATTCATGATTCCTCTAAAATTTAAATTCAACTGGGTGTCCTGCATTTTACTTGGCAAACCTATTAGTAAACTAGGTGTGTGCTCACAACAAAACAAAAATATTAGTAATATACTGTGGAAATTACCAAGAAAAAAATATCAGCAGTAAAGAGCTTTGTAGATTAGAGTCAGGTTAACACAATCAAAGGACAGTTATCTGACTCTGCAAAATTGTTTTTAAAGCTGATTTAGCTATAAAGCAAAAAAACGTACAGAAAATCAGTCTGTAGAACTTCTTCTAATCCATGAGGGAAATTAATAGTAAGATCAAAGCTCACAATGGCACAGCTAACAGCAAATGCAAGGTCAGAGATGGTTATTTGCATTAGCTTCCAAGATCTGTCTCTACTTCCTTCTGAGTTTCTATTCAATTATTTGGATGATCAGACTGTTTCTCCATGAAGAAACAAATGATCTTTTTTTTGTCATGTTTATTTTACTGACTGATAAAATTGAGTCAAGACATTAAGTGACAAAATTGAAAAAAAAAAAAGGCAGGTAGAAATGTGACCTGATGTACTTGAAATCAAACACAGCCAGATTATCTCTCTTGTAATCATAAATACTCCAGACTCAGGAAACTGTCTTATATCTCTGCATAAATTGAAACAGTGAAAAATTTCAGTAAGTAGTAATTTTCTGGATTTATTACATGACAGGACCATCAGGTAACTGGCTAAATAATGCAAAGCATAGAAAATGAGTAAAAAATTTTCTTATAGGTCTGCTCATCACAGAAATATGAGGGGTTACGGTTCCACCACAATTAAAGTCTTCTGAGTCAGAAAAACAGAAAGTCTTAACAGGTCAATGACAATTGACATCCATCTGAGATGCAGTGAGTCATCCTGTACACTGAAACAGGAAGCAGGTACTTTCTTTCGAGAGCCTGAGAGCAGGAGTTAAGTCTTACTTAGGATGTTTCCAGTTCCTTTTGAATTAACAGTAACATTTATTTTCTAAACAAGCAATTGAAGAATGTAGACTTCTTAAGTGATTGCATCTATGGTGAGGTCTCAACAAGGATAAAAACAAAAACAAAACACAAAAACCAGGTTACTGAGTCACCAAGTCTTTTAACATTTGGTCATTTGAAGCTCAATAGCCAACTGTGCCTTCTGCAAGGGAAATTTTTCAATTACCAAGGCCCATACAACTGAAAGGGAATGATGGGTTATAAATACTGCATTTCTTATTGCAAATGAATATAGATAAATGGAATGACTGAAAGAGAGAAAGATAAAGAAAAGAGGAGACAGAGTGAAAGCTTATATATTTGAAACTTCCTAATCTCATTGCAGTAATTTCTCCTAGCTTCTAGATAATGAATGGAGAGGAAAACAGAAAGATCAGTTTTGTCTGCATTAGAGGCACTGGTTTCAAAAAAAAAAAAAAAAAAAAAAAAAAACTAGATTGAAAGGTTGGCAGGAGGAGGAAGAAGAAAGATATCCAGAGTTGTAGAGATATTTCAGGGAGTTTGGCAAGGGTGAAAACAAATCAGGACAATTACTGGTTTATTTGGAATGAGCTTTCCACAGAGACAGGAGAAGAGAGTTTGTAAGATGTTCTGCTCAGTGCCATGCAATGTATTACTCATTTGCTATTTTTTCAAGAGAGTTGTATCTAGATAACAAAATAAATGAATAGATGCAATAAGGTTTTTTGGAAGAGGGCTAGGGAAAAAATAGCACAGATAATGAAATCATAACAGAGTTTCACACTATCAAAGTTGTAGAGCATCAAGGCTCCTAACAAAATCTTTTATAAATGTGGTGACACTGGACAAGATCCAATAAAACAAGGTAGAAAACAGTCATAAAGGAAAATATATACAGTTAGCCTTCTGATGTATCCATATTCCTAAATGTAGAAGAAGCTAAAGAACTTTTTCATTTTTGGGCCTCCCCTGGTGGCGCAGTGGTTGAGCGCTGGGCTGCAAAGCTGCCTGCAGCCTCTGCAGTGCTGGTTCGATGCGCAGACCTCTCCTGCCAAGCCCCTGCTCCCCTCAGCAGTGTACTTCGTCGGTCTGCCTGTTCTGTTCCCGGCTCTGGTTCTGGTGAATTCTCTTACCCTCCCGCGCTTCTGACTGTACCCAGTGCTTGTATAAATAAATAAATAAATCTTTAAAAAAAAGAAAAAGAATTTTTTAATTTTTCCTCTTTCTATTGCAGTGATTTTTTAAAAGATTTATTTATTTATACATACAAGAACTGGGTACAGGCCAGATGTGTGGGGCTGAGAAGATTCACCAGAGACAGAGTGGGGAACAGAACAGGCAAAAATGACTGAAAAACACTGCTGAGGGGAGCAGCTAGCAAGTCAGGAGAGGTCTGCTGCACCATGTAGCAGCAGATCTCCCTGGCTGGGGATCAAACTCATGCTACAGTGGCTGAGGATAGCTTCATAGGTTGCGTCCCCTTGCGCCACCAGGGAGGCCCTGCAGTGATGTTTTTTTTAAAGATTTATTTTTTATTTATACAATAGCTGGGATACAGGCCAGAGGCGTGGGAGGGTGAGAGGACTCCCCAGAGACAGAGTGGGGAGCAGAACAGGGAGAAAGAACTGCTGAAGGGAGCAGCAGGTGAGACAGGAGAGGTCTGCTGCACCATGTGGAAATCTCCCTGGCTGGCCGGGAATCGAACACATGCTGCAAAGGCTGCGGACAGATTCACAGCACTGTGTTCAACCCGCTGCGCCACCAGGGAGGCCTGATTTTTTTTTAAGGCATTCTTTTCTTAAAGCATATTATCAGTCACCCTTCCTGTTAAATCTTCTGATGCTCCCCATAATTTACAGAATAAAGTACAGTTTCTTAGCACGGTATTACAGGTCTCATAATCTAGTACCAATTTCTTTTTCCAGGCTTTTTTTCTATTGCATCTATTTAAGCCCATAATGGTAAAAATCTTTATCTGTGCTTATCATATTCCCTCTTTTTACAAGGGAGGCAGATTTTAAAAGAAATGGGTTTAATCTGGGCTCCATTACTTCCCAGCTGGGAGGGTTTAGAAATTACCTCATGTTTCAAGACCTCATGGTAAAAGAGATGTAATAATAATGACCACACTATAGATTTTCTGTAAATATTAAATAATCAGTATAAAGCAATTAGTGAAATGTATAATACCGTACAGTAACTACTCAATAGCTACCAGCAATAATATTATCTCTTTTCTATTATAATCACATGCATCTTTCATTCAGCTTCATGGAAAACTTCTCTTTCCTTAAATTGAAATTATTATTCCTTTGATCTTCCATGCCCCTATAATATTCTGCATACAGCTTTTAAAAAAAATGACTTGGGGCATATTTGTTTTCCACACTAAAATGGTAAACTGAATTTTTGTTGGGGTGACATCATATTATTCATAGCAGTACCTTCATATCAAACATATGTTATGATATATATATATATATATATATATGTTGAGCTTGGCACAGTTATAGCCAATTAGTCAATTAGACCTCATCCCTGCCCTCAAGATGTTTCTAGTCACATGAAGAAATTTGGTCTTATAGTTACTGTCTGTAAATGTTTGCTGACTTAAATTAAATATGCTTTCCTAGTGTTAACTTTTAAACATCTACTTATTGCAAATCCAGTCCCTGTCAGTTTATTTTCCCAAGAAGCAGAGCCTGAGATGGAAATTCATGAATAAGTGATTTAAAGTAGGAGTGTACTCAAAAAAACCATGTTAAGGAAGTGAGAAAATGCTGGATAGATGGGGGTGAAGTTAGGCAGATATGGTTACAGGAGAAGTCTAGCCTCAGCCTGGCCTCATGAGGAGTTCTGGAGTAGAGATTAACACAGATATTCCAATGGAGATTATCTTTCCCATACACAAGAGAACCTGAACACTGTACTCTCTGTAAGCCCCTTCCAACTGATGAAAATGATTATGGAAGAGTTGGCTGGGAGGTTCTCAAGCTTCCTGACACTAAGATTGCTCTCATTAACCAAGAACAGTCTTCCAAGAAAGGATTTGGGGTTGTGCAAGGCAAACTAAACAAACAAAACCATAAATAGAAAAAAAAGGAATTATTTGGTATGAATAGGAGTGATGGATATGGGAATTTACAACATTGTTGGGAAACAAGCTACTTTTACCAGTGACATTTGGTAGGGGTATGTTTTTCCTATTTTCCAGTGGAAAAGATAATTGCTTCTAGGAGACAAGAACTTCAATAGTACAAGTTGTTGGAAGTTATTGAAGCTTGAGTGTTCAGTGGCAAAAAATAATTCATGTGCTGGTGGAGGACAGAGAAAGCACTGAAGATGTGTCAAGTGGCTCAGAGAAGAGAAACACATGGCATTGCATGTTTAATTTGAGGTAAAGTGGGTTTATATTGTATCTTTTGGAGTCAGAGGTTCAAATCTCCACAAATGCTGGCTTCATGCCATGCTTATTACCAGTTCTCCAATAGTCCTCCACCTTGCTCCATCCGGTGCCCTCCCTCGCGCACAACTACCTCCCACCTGCCACTGTCCCCTCTGGCTGTCTCAGTCTTGCAGTCAGATTTCAAGAGTTCATTATTGGCATGGTTTTTACTGACCCTTAGTTATGTTTTTTTAATAGTCTGCATATAAATGCAACCATCAGTATTTGTCTTTCTCCTTCCAACCTATTTGGCTTTGCATTCTCCTCTACAGTTCCACCCACAGAGTCGCAAATGGCATGAACCCAGCTACTAGGTTCCCTACTAAGTGCATGAAGGCAGGATGTTTCGGGAATGGAAAAGCAGTACCCTGCAAGTAGGACTCCAATTACAGAGGATTTAGGTATTTTCCCTCCTCATTTTCCTACTTTAGTGTTACTGAAGGTAAAGTGCAGCTCCCACCAGCAAGAGACTTTTGAGGCTTTCTTTTTGGTTTGCTTGTTGTTATGTTTTTAATATCCACAGGGTTTTGGGTTTATTGAGTGGAACTCTTATTGTAATTCACTAGAGCTATTCCAGATTCTCAGCATCTAGAGCAGCCAAGAATCTTGTGGTTTTTCTCTCAGTTGTCCCATCATGCACTTCTGGGGTCCAACATGATAAAAAGCAAAAAAGCATGGAGGAAAATCCTTACACGTAGTTTAAAAAAAAAAAAATCAATTACATAAGGACAGGATGAGAAATACATGGCTTGACTACACTTCCTAGGGAAAAATAAAAGGCCTGGGGGTTTAGACCACAAGTTAAATAAAAGCCATGAGGATAATGCTACTGTTTTAAAAGTTAATACAAACTTAGGCTGCAAGGACAGAATGCCATTTCTACAGTAAGAGAAGTTACAGTTGCAGGAGTTTCTGTGTTCCTAGAGTCACATCTGGCTTATTATATTCTTGGGATGGAGAAGAATATCCAGTGGAGAAAGGCCAGGATGGTGAGACATCTGGAATCTAAGTCAAATGACTATTGCTGAAAGAACTATAGCATTTTAAGCTGTGGGAGGGAAGGGGTGAGGGTGAGATTAAGAAGAGACAAAGTAGCTCTCCCCAATAATTAGATGAGTTGCCTTCAGAGAAATAAAGAAGCATGCTTTATTTTATCTAGCATAATATAAAACATCATCACTCAACATTAAGGAAGAATCAGGCCATGTTCTAAAGAGCACCACTGAGGCATATTGTCAGAAAGAACTGTTAAACAATTATAAGTGCTTAACAATAGGCAGGGCTAACTCAACAGTAATGAGTTTTCTGTTAATGGGAGTGTTCAAATAAAAGTCGAATGGTAGTATGACAGGCTCTTATCATGGCAAAGAAGGTTTCTATAAGTTTTCTCCACTGGGCAAGACGTTGGACTCAAAATTTATAGAGAACTTTCCAGTAATAACTTCCAGTAATAATTTTAACAGGGAGTGAGATAGAGATTCAATAATTGCATTTATCAAGAATCAGTGAGGAGTATTATCTTTCTTTCTGAAATTTGGATTTAGTGTACTTTACATATTAAAGTTAGTTTGAAAGCAATACAGAGAAAGTTATTCTTTAATCTACCTGCTATTTTTTAGTATTTGTGGACTTCCTCTTCAAAGAAAATTTCTGTGACCCCATTTCTAAATCTTTTTTATTCTTATTGACTTTTAAAAAACCTGTTATTACCACAAAACTATACATTTTATAAATCATGTTTATGGCCCAAATTTTATTACCCAATATAATTTTTCTGTTGAATGTTTAAATTATATCTGAAATCACAATTTATCAAGGTCATGATTTTGCTTGCAAAACAACTGACTTTTTTCCATGGCTGACAACTCAGCCACGATAGAGTTAGGACAACTAATCTGACTGAATTTCTTAAACAATCAAATCATCAAATATTTACTTATCTCTTACTATGTGTGAGAAAGTGTAGGGAAACAAAATTACTGGTGATATGGCTGAATAAACACTACAACATAGGAGAATGCAAAAAAAAAAAATGCCAAACAAAATACTAGCATGGGACAACAGTAACTCTGCCACAGGACAATAAAAAATTCATTAGCATATTAAACTGTATATCTAGGAATTTCATAGGCTACAACCTCTTTTTAGTATAGGGTAGTTAGATTAAGTTATAAGAAAGAAAACAGGGTTTGTGATGGGCTTTGAAAACTAGATGACATTTCAGTGGCAGAAGGAATGGCATTCCAGGTACATCATAATTGAAAAAAAAAAAAAGGAAAATGACAAAGAAACTTCAAGGCATGCTAAAGAAAATAGAATAGTTTGGTTGAAGTCAAAGATTTGTGAGAGATATTATAAAATGTTTGTTAAAAACATAGCTTTAGGTTAAGTCCTGGGCATAAATTCTACCTCCATGACTATGTAATTGTGTGAATTATCCAAATTTACCTGAGATTGTACTTCCTTGTGTTAAAAGTAACCTTCAAAAACACAAAGATGGTTTGGCTCATAGTTGTCTGAGAATTCAGGGACACTAGAGAACCAGTAGAACATACTGAAATAGTCCTGTGTACAATGCTTTATTGTTTTGATCTAAGTGGAAAGAGTAGGACACACAGTGGAAGAGGCATGCTGCAGTGGGCCTCCCTGGTGGCACAGGGGTTAAAGTCTCAGTGCTATCAAGTTATTGCCAGCCACTGTGGCATTAGTTCGATCCCTGGCCAGGGAGCTATCCACATGGCACTGCAGATCTCTCCTGTCTCGTGCCCACTGTTCCCCTCAGCAGTATATTTCTGTGGATCCGCCTGTTCTCTTCCCCACTCTGTCTCTCGTGAATTCTCTCACCCCCACCCCGCACCTCTGGCCTATACCCCAGTTCTTATATGCATAAATAAATAAAAATAAATCTTGAAAAAAAAGAAGAGGTATGCTGCAGATTATAAATAAAGCCACCTTAGTGACAGCTGCATAGGCACATCTCTTTCTCTGCAAAATTACTGAGTGTGAGGTGTGGAAACCTATATGAAATAGTCAACTCATCTAGTTGGTAAATAAAAATAAACCATTAAAAGTTCTCTGGAATAATCAACATAGGTCACATAAAAAATGGAGTCTTTAAACTGTCTAAAGTGACAGAGGTGATGGAAAATTTTGTCTGTACTGGAAGATTTAAAAAACAAAAATGATTTTAAGAGACTAGTGTATATGCTTCTAATTACAATATTATGAGCAAATGTTTTATAAATAAAAACAGAGATTTTGAAAATGTCCCAAATACTGAGGATGTATATAGTACATGGTAAATGTGGAATTTTTTTAAAATAGAGAATAATTTAACAGGGGCAATAATATCTAAGAACAAATGATTTACTTCAAATAATTGCTCTGAGAATTTGCTTACAGAACAAAAGAGGAAATATTCAAAGTTTTGTGTATATTATTAAACATCTATTGTTGAAGTTAAGAGAGATATATATATTCTTTCTCAGATGGATCAAAATTTAACATCTACAAATAATATATATATATAATATATGTATAAAACCTTCTTTGAAAATATACTGGATGGGAGAGATTATATTCTAATATTTTTAAATTTTATGCTTGATTTGATTGATAACATATGAAGGAGTTGTAAAAAGAAAGACATTTTTAAATAGCATTTCACAGTCCCTCCTTTAAACAAGCAGATGAACTATGAGACTTTATTTAATGATTTCACTAGTGATGTATTAAAATGTATGACAGATTATTACCTATATAGACAAAACTGACAAATGACCACTTTTTCAAAAATTACAATTTTTAATTCTTGAAGTTTGGTCTTTTTAGCAAGTGGGAAATGATGACTGCTGGAGAGGCAATAATTTATATACCTGAATGGCCAAACAATACTGGTTTTCAATTAGCCTGTAATATGCAGTCTCGATAGTTCTTTTTCTATTGCTCATAACTGGTTTTATTTCTTGGACTACTATACACGCAAGGTTCCTGGTGACAAGATTTTAGAAATCTATATCACACCCATGCTTCATGAAGTTTCTGAAGATGGCAGAAAATAAAAAGAAGGAACTACGAACAACAGAAGGCAAAACATGTTTTCCAAAATGAAACAATTCTTTCTTTGCTTGGGTAATTTTTAGAAGAGAAAGAAAAGAATGATTTTTCAAGCACATTTTCAAGCATGATAATATGGTTGGGAAGAGCATATTTTAATTAAAACCAACCAAAGTAAACAAATAAATTAAATTCAAAGTTAGGAGTGTGTAATCTCACAAAACAATGGCATTTGGTCATTATTGATTTCCAAGTAATATAGCACAATGTGACTTCAGCAGCTTCAAGACAGAAAGTCTGAAACCAGGGTGAATTAGGCTAGTTATTCAATTCTAATGATTCAATTTCAATTTTTCAGAAAATCTCAGTGTAAATTCTACTGTGTGATTTTTTTCCCTCTTGTCTATATCCCTTCTTTCAGCTAACTCTAGTTGAAATGGAAAACTCATAGCCAAAACAGTTTTTTCAGGATTTTATGTTGCAGGCAGAAGAGGGACTCCTCTAAGAGATTGCCAATGCTCACATACACAAGCTCACACCTGGAACGCTACAAGGAAGGTAGAATGAAAAAGAGAAGTTACTCATGGCACATAATGCATTCTCCTTTGCTCAGCAAATAGCTTTATTGTCAGAGTAGCTTAGGGTGCTGCCTCAAGGAAAATTAGAAGGTCTTACTGGTTGAAGGAAGAAATAAAAGAGGCTAGAAAATTGTGAAGAAGCATAGGAAAGTCAATTCTTTCTTTGGAATAGTGAAAAGGCCCTTTATACTTCAGGTCTAACAGCAGTGGATAGGATAATGATTTTTCAAAGTCCTAGTGCTGATGCCTTATCATTGAAGATTTTAAAATCGGCAAACCTCAAGACAATGACCATGAATAGTTTTACTGCAATTCAGAGTTGCTAATCAGAAGATTCACTTGCTACCAATATCACTAGTAATGTAGGGTGGTGTAAATACACAGAATACTCTGGAAGATCTGTCACAAATCAAACTTTTGAGTTGTAAAATTGCATATTTTAAACAAATAAGAACACATATCCCATGTACAAAGTCAGATAGTGGTGACACCATCAAGGAAATTAGAACCCTCAGCAATTAATCTATCTTTGTGACATTTATCGTTTCTACCTTTTAGTATAATGGTCTCTTACATACATGCTTTATATCCTTAATATACAGAAAAGTATCCTGGATTGTAGTTAAACAGAACTGTGTTCACATCACTGCTCTGTCACTTTCTGGTTATATATCTTTGTTAATTTTTTTTAACATTTTAATGTGTTCATTTGTTAAAAATGAGTGGAAATGCCCATCTTATTGGGTTGTTAGAGAGAGATCAACTCCTAGAGTCATATCTGGGTCACGAGATTCTGACAAGTTCAATATCCTTTGATCTGAAAGAAATCTATAAGTAATCCTCCAAATTACTGATGGCATACTTAGCCACTTATTTCACCAAACACCTAACATAGCAACAGCAGGTCCACATCAATTCAGCACTAACTACATGTGTACAGCATTGAGATTGAGCAAGAAATGACCAAAAAGCAACAGTAGAAAGGAGTGACTGGAGGTCTTCCTGGTGGTTCATGGGGTTAAGCACAGCACTATGAAGCTATCCACAGCCACTGCAAAATGAGTTCTATCCCCGGCTAGGGACTTAACCCACATGGCACAGCAAACCTCTCCTGTCTCCCCGCTGCTCCCCTCGACAGTGTGTTTCAGTAGATCTGCCTGTTGTGCATACCCACTCTGTCTCCGGTGAATCTTCTCACCCGCCACACCTCTGGCCAATACTCCAGTTCTTGTATGCATAAATAAATAAATCTTTTAAAAAAAAAAAAAAGTAGTGACTGAATATTCAGGACAAATTACTCTCTTTCTAGTCCCATGCAGGGAGTTTCATCCATCAGGACTCTCTTCCTTCTCCATGGTCTAGATTAGCATCCAACAGAATTTTATGTGATGATGAAAATATTCTATATCTGTGCTAACACGGCAGCTATTACCTACATGGGCCTAAGGAGAACCCTAAAATGCAGCTATGTAACTGAGGAACTTAAGTTCTCATTTTATTTCACTTCGAGAAGCTTAAATTTTAAAAGCCAGATATAACGAGAGGTCGTCACTTAAATGCTACAAGTTAGATGCCAGGAACAAACGGAAACACATAGACCCAGGATAAATACTACGGAGACCCAAGCTTAGGTAGTTCAAGCAATATCCTTGGTTGACTTTATCATTTTTAAGTTACAGTTGTCAGTGGTGGTGTCTGCTCTGTCTCTTGGGTAATTTGTTTCTGCCTCTACTGTTCTATCTAATTTTAAATCATGGCTCCCTCAGGACTAAGTTTGCTCAGTGTCTTACAACCCACTCTCACACAAAAGTTTGAGCTTCTCAGGCTAAGCAGGTCATAACTGAATGGGACACCACATACAGTCACATCCCAAAGTCCTTTTCTTTCCCCCCACTGAGAAAATATGAGTCTAAGCACCCACACCAGAAATAGCAGATGCTGCTTCTTGACTAAGCCATTCTTTCCCACTGGATCTTCTGGAGTCTCTGAATTCACATTAACAGAACTCTAGGAATTCTCAGCCAATTGATTAAGATATATGACAGGGGGAAAAAAATCTATTCAATGGCATATATATATACACACACACACACATACATATATATATATATATATATATATATATATATATGTATGTATAATCCTAGAATGAGTTCCTTGTCATATAAGATTGTCAACTCTAAAGCTTAAGGTAGCCTTTCTCTCATTGTTCAGCAACTTTGGTTCTGGGAAATAATGGTGAATCTGACAGTACTTCTTCCAGGAGTCCCTCTGGGTTTGCACACACAACCTCTGGCAGGCTGCTCTGGCATGGCAGAGTTCCCCATACATATTAGTGAGGACATCTTCTTGGATGTGAGCTGACTGAGGGAGAAATCCTAAATATTACTGTTCCTGCCAAACACAGGTTGAGAAAGTTGCTCGCTGACCCTTGGCTAACAACTAGATATTTCTTGTTGGCCCATAAGAAGTGAGAAATTTCTACCAGAATTCTCCTCCAGTCACTGGCCATTTTAGAAATGAATTGCAGATGCTACTTACAGTAAGACTCAAAACTGGAGC
This sequence comes from Talpa occidentalis, assembly GCF_014898055.3. Classification (NCBI taxonomy): domain Eukaryota; kingdom Metazoa; phylum Chordata; class Mammalia; order Eulipotyphla; family Talpidae; genus Talpa; species Talpa occidentalis. Next base: position 18,256,581 of record NW_026555331.1, on the reverse strand, counting down.
TGACCTCTCTGACCACCCAACTTGAAAGCTAAATTTGATCAATGAATTTCCAGATGCATATGTCAATCTTTTACATTTTAGTCAGAAGGATATCACAGAGCACATGTGGCACCCATCAACATCCCGCAGACTCACTGTGCTTCCTTATTCTAGAGGAATGAGAGAAGGAAGGGCTGAAGAGAGAGGGCTGGGGAGGAGGGAGAGGAAGAAGGAGAAACCGAACCCAAAAAAAGAGGGAGAACTTGGAAAAGCGGAAAAAAAATAACGATGGTGATGCTGTTTCCTGAGGCTCACTCTCCAAATCACTAGCTCTGATTCAGTCATTTTCTGTTGTTATTTTGTTGTGTTATTGTTATTTTATCATTTTCCCTTGTTAGTTGTGAATATTGCACAATTAGCACATTTCTGAAAGCCCCGATGGGCATGTCCTCAAGCTTCCTCCCCAGTTCCTGGAATTTACACTGTAGGACCTCAGCCCTATTTCTGTCTGTGGTTTTGATTCCAGCTCAGATTCTGACTACAGAGACATCCCCTCTCCTTGACGAATACCTTTTTTCTCCTTGTGGTGATGTTTCCAGTCCAGCTTGAGGAGTCATAAAGTGCTATTAAAACAGTCATCCCTCTTAGTCTATGCTGGGTAGTCATCACACAGTATTGCTATTGTCCAGGGGCTGAAGGCTGAGGCTGAATCGGAAAGTTGGTTTTAGTGTCCTGCCAGGGCCAGGGAAAATAAATCCCTGAGTGAGAAATGGCTCAGCATCAAGCAGCTGGAGAACTGGCCCGTGAACAGGGACCAGGGGCAGATTATTTGGGTGAGTGTGTACATGGCTACCAGACATCAGTTTCATTTGACTAATATGTTCTTTTCCATCCAATTGAATGGATTACCACAGTGTCAAATAAATAATGTGTTGCCACATTTGGCCCAACAAGAAAAAACTGGGTATCAATAAGCAAGTGTAAGACCACATGAAAGACCCACTGTGTTTGAGAAAAACAGGAATAAGTCCTCAGGTATCTTGAAAAGCAGACATTCGCCTTGTCAAAATGTTCTAAGAGCCAAGTTTGCGGAGTTCCTGCTGCTGGGACAACACTCTGGTCTCTGAAGCACACCCAACATGACCAGAGACCCAAATTAAACCCTTGGTATTTGTGAAGGCAGCCACAAAGGTCGGACAATGGTTCATTACCCAATTCAGAATGCATCCAGTCAATGTTTATCGAATGCCTGCTGGCTGCCAGGCACAGAGGTGGTATCTGGGGGCGGCAAGGAGAATATGGGGATTTGAGAAGAAATAAAAAGTGAGGCAGGCACAAACCTCTGGCTCCCATTCTAGTGGAGGACACAGACACATGTCCAGATGATTCGTGTATCATGCAGCAAGGTGCTATACTAAAAATATGAGCAAACTGCCAAAAAAAAAAAAAAAGGAGGCAATAAAAGAACTCTGGTCTATGGGAGAGCAGAAAGCACAGAGACTCATCTTCATAAGGCGATGACACTTGGACTCTGCCTTATTATATATGCCATTCTAGTGCAACATTATTTTCAGAATGGATGAAAAGTACATTACAAACTATTATAAATCCCCCCAAAACTCTCCTCAGTCTGTAAAACAAATCAGCATCAATGGCATTTTAAAACTAAGTTACGAGGAGCAATAAGAAAAATAAAACAGGAATAATAAAAACACTGTCCTGAGCATATTAGACATTCAGGTTAATTCAATTCTCATGCTATTTCTATAGCAGAGGTACTTGCATTGCTATATAAAAGTAGAAATGAGGCACAAAAAAAAGTTAAAGAAAGTGACCAACGTCACAATCTCAGGTTAAAACACCATGCTAAGTACTTTAGATCTAGTCTATCACTTTATTCTCACAACAACCTATGCTCTGAAATAAGTACCATTATTTCTAGGTGGAGGGTTGAGAGGGATAAGGATATGGAAATTAAAGAGGTGTAGTCTCCTCTCAGGAAGATCTTTCAGTTTAAAAACAAAGACTGTCTGCGGGTTCAGTGGCATGGAAGTATATGCATGGTGTATCTAGACAAGGCAAAGAGAAATATACATCTCAAAGAGGTTGATATTCAATCTCTAGAAACTGGGGAGTCATTCATGAGAATGACACAATTGTAATGAAATACACACATGTAGCATTTGTAATATAATGGAGAGGAAACGAGTAATAAAAAACGCTGCTTCGTGGCTACTGAAATGATGTCAGTCAGGATGGTGACTATCCCACAGAGTGTGGGATACATCTGATGACTGATCTGTGAGACAAATGAAGGCTAATTTCAAAATTTCTTCCTTTGACCACAATGTTATAATATGTTGCTATCATCAACCAAGATAGAAAATGGGAGTAGAATCAGCAGGTCTGAAGGAAAAAAAAAATTGGCTTGGTTGCATTGAGTATGAGGAGGGCTACTGGGGGGAAATACCCCATTAGGTAACTGAACACGCCATTCTAGAGTTACCTTCTAGAAACAATTTCTTTCCCATGTGAGGACAACGCATTGTCTAGCATTTGGGGATGTCCCTTGGTGAAGTAAAAAAAATATCATATCTGGCATATTTCTATGGGGCTAATGTGATGATGCTTCTAAAAATCGTGTTTTAATCTTTATAACATTCATAAAATGAAGGTACTCTATTATGCCCTACATTATTCCATGAAAACGGCAGCACAGAGAATTTAAGTCATTCTTCCAGTGCAGCATGGAACACTGGATAGTCTCATGACAAATTGCATTTCCTTCTATTCATGATTTCAGGTTTTTGTGGCTGAAATTTCCTCTTTGAAAGTTTCTCCACCTATTTGGGGAACTAGATGAAGAGGAATATGCTAAGGATTCAAGTGTAGGTGAGGGTCCACTGCATTATATAATTCCTACCCTTTTGGTCTTTATAAAATTTGGTAACAATTGTGCTCGACTTCAAGATTCTGCAGGACAGTTAATCTCCCTGCACTTCACCTTCCTTCTCTATATTCTACCATCCAAGTACTAAGCAGGCCTGACCCTGCTTAGCTTCTGAAATCAGACAAGATCAGGCATATTCAAGGTATATGGCCATAGTGTTTTTATCTACACTAGGAGTAATTACAGGGCTTGTTTCTTGGAGTGGTTGAGAGGATTAAATAAGTTCATACATCTAAAGTGCTTACTGCTGACACAGGAACATGTTCAGGTATGTGAAAATGATGACAATCAGGAAAATGAAAATTAAGATGATGATGGTTATCTATTCATCTCTCCACTATTTTCCTCAGTGGTTTTGAGAAGATACAGCACATCAAGTTCTGCTCTTGCAAGCCACAATCAGTGAGAAGGTCAAATACTACTAGTCATCAAGAGTTAGAATCCAGAGGGCTCTCACTTAAGCATTGGAGGGGGGGGGGGTGGAGGTGGTAAACTGAGAGCAAGAGTAAAAGACCCTTTGTCAGAGTCCAGACAGTAAAGTTCATTATCCCTGGGTAAGCTCCAGGAGCACTGAAAGATAAAGTGAGCGAGATCTTACAAGACAGTGGTACAGGACACAGAAACCCAAAGCTCGGGGCCCAGGTGAGCCTGGGCAGCACTAATAAGAGACTGGACTGGGTCCTTTAATGGGAGTGAATTTAGGGGATCAGCCCAAGTGCAGGACAGCCTTTATTTGGACTTTTATAACCAAGGAGGGGAAATGCTTGAAACATAAAAGACTGTCTTGGACCATCTGGTTCTATAACAGCCCCCATCAACACGTCCTCACTTGATGAGACCAATATAATAAATGAGGATAGATGTGTTTCACTCCTGTCAACAGCCATACAAGAGGAAAGATAAGAGAAGCTTTGAAATCATAGAGATCTTTTGGCTTTAGCTATTCCAGAGGCAATTAGTTCCATATGGGAAGCAAATCCATGCGGATAGATTTAACTATCAATTCTGTAGCTGCTTATCAAGAGACAGTATATTTTGTAACACACACACACACAAGTCAGATCCTGTTACTCTGACACCTGCTTTCACCCAGGCTGGGCAGCAATGAATTAGTCTTAGGTCTCTGCTATTGCTCTCATTTTAAAGAAATTAATTTTAAAGAAATCAACTCATTTTAAAGAAATTAATTATCCCTGGATCAAGATAATGACAAATTGCTTTTTAATATGTAAGCTGAATATAAGGAGACACTAATTTCAAGAGACTATAAAAATGCTTACAACATAATAAGCCTAAACATTGCCTCTTATAAGATTAACAAAAGCCAAGTATCTACTAAGGAAGCCTTTCAAACTTGTCTTTTCTCTGATGGAATTTTCAGTGGGTAATTCTGAAGAAAAGAAGTGATAAGACAACATATAATTTACTCCTCCCCCGCCCCAGGTATCTTGTACTTGTGTGCTGTTTTTACACATTCTTTTGCTTAAGAGGTAACAAAAAAGGTGGGAATGAGATAATAAGGAAGACATGAAGAATGAAAAGAGTAAAAGGAAGAACTGGAGAAAAAAGGGAAAAACAAAAGGAAAAAAGAACAGAGAAAAATCCAGCAACATCCTCCCTTTGTATACTCATTCCTTTCTTCCTCCTGAGCCCCGCTTCTCTGTAATAACTACACACTCACACGATGGTCAGGAAACAGTGACAGAAGCCATGGCAGCAGGAGTTGGCCTTGACAGGTAATAATTCTCAAAGCTAAGGATTCTCAAGACCAATAGGGCTTATGAAAATACCATGGGACAAAGCTGTAGCCTTCAGGATTTGGCAAAAAAATTCAACCGATTATTCAAGCATTTTGTGCTAAGTGAAGTGCAGTGCATTTTGTCAGGCAGTTCCCCCTTAATTTCCAAACCCATGTGTATTTCCAAGGGAATGTGATCCATATGTTTCTAATTCATTTACATTTAAATCATCATAATGCTGTTTTGCTGAGCTATTTGATGTCCGAGAAGCCTATGAGGCCTTTTACAAGCCCTTTTAAAGGCTTTCTCCTTTGAACCTGCAAGTCATGGTTTTCCTGTACAGAATGTGAATTAAAATAAAGAAAGGTTACAGTTTCTTTTCAAACTAAATTCCTCTGTATTTAAATGGATAATAATAATGACAACCATTAAAATAATGTGATCTTAGAGGCAACCTTACATATAAATTTAGAAAATCTATCAGCTAGAAAATAATGTTCCAGCTTTTCCAGTGCAACCACTATGAATAGTAATGGTTACATTCTACTCCATTTGCAGATTCAGTTTAAAATATTTTCTTTCTTAACCCCCTGATTTTTCTAAAGCCCAACTTAATTTCTTTCAGACTGAATACATTCATGGATATTAATTGTGGCTATCCTCTAATATTTTCTTAAAGAAAGTTTGGAATGTTTCTGTGCCAGAATCTCCTATGTCGATCATCAATTTGGGGCACTAGAATACTGATGTATTCCTTAAAGGTAGTAATCACACTATTATCTACTATGTATTTAGCACACTGGTCTGGCCTAGGCTCTGTACTATATGTATTACATGTAAAAACCCTGCAAGTTTATCATAGCTGCTATCCATTTCACTGATGTGGAAACTAAAGCACAATATTTGGACCAAATTTTAGGAAATGTGCCAAATGTACAGACAACAAGAAGAACAGGTATCTAGAACACTGAGTAGACTTTGTGGGATTAGCAACTACTATTTGTTCAGTTTCTAGAAGAGTTGTTCTTAAGACAATAAGAGGAATCTATAAAATGTAGTATAAACTTCATTTCTTCACTAAGTTCTTCATCTTCTAGAGACTGTGTTAAGCACAGTGTAAAATGAAAATGAATGAAACATCATCTTTTCACTTAAAAGAGTTCTGAATCTACTGGCCTAGAAAAGGTAATGGCCAATGTAGTGTGACTATATCCTTCAATTAGAGACTGGAGGTGAGGCTGTGTAGTATATTAGGAGAAAGGATCCGAGTTCATTTTGAAGAACCAAAAATACACGTAAACCACTTAGGAATAAACCTGTTGCACACTCCATATTTAACTGACATTGAGTCTCTCTTCTAAGATATTTGGAATTTATCCTATGGGCAAGGATCAGGTGTTTTTTCTTGAAGAGAACCTTGACAACAGTACAAGAATGAATTAGGAAACACCTACAATAGGGAAGTCATCTAGGAGCTGTCTCAATAATCCAGTGGTGGATGGAAAGCAGGGGGTCGGGAAGAAAACTAATTATACAGAACCTTGCATATCACATTTTCTGAATTACTTTACACTTGGCCTTCTAGACAAAATGAAAAGCTCATTTTGCAGTATTTGCTGAAAACTCAAATTTCCCTCATTTCCAATGTAATGTCTATGTGCCTGCAGACATACATCTGGTCATCTCTGATACTCACTTAATGTCCCTGTAAGCAGAAATGCCTCTTTCTGGATAAGTATTTCAACACAAGACTTGTTTCACATTGGCTTTGTCTTTCTCCACTGATACTGAAAAACTGATCTATGTAATGACCTTTCAAAAGAGAGCAAGGCTTCCTACGGAGAAGATGATCAAATTATTTATATGAAGCTACTTTCGCCCATTTCCTCAATGAAACAGCATCTCAAGTCCAGCATTATATGTATTGGTTTGACAATTGAGAGGTCCCAAAACATCTGTCCATCCAAACATCTCAATTTACTTGCTAGTATGAATTATCTTTAAAGGTCTTAGTTTCTTTTATTTTTTTAAAAAAAGATTTTAGGACTTTTGTTTTATGATTTAGAACCTGGGTTTTTTTTTTTTTTTTTTTAAAGATTTATTTATTTATACAAGCACTGGGTACAGTCAGAAGCACGGGAGGGTGAGAGAATTCACCAGAGCCAGAGCGGGGAGCAGAGCAGGCAGAAGGACCGAAGTACACTGCTGAGGGGAGCAGCAGGCGGCAGGAGAGGTCTGTGCGCCATGTGGGACCCTCCTCAGGTGGCCGGGGAGCAGCCGGCGATCGAACCGGAGCCGCAGAGGCTGTGGGCAGCTTCGCAACCCAGCACTCAACCACTACACCACGGGAGGCCCTAGAACCTGGGTTTTCAGAGAAGAAGTGGAGTCTTTGAAGAGCAGTAGCTCATTAATATCTTACCCTGATTTGGCACTTTTAACAAATGAGATGATTACATTAACTAGATATAATCTAATATCTTAAATATCTCTTTTTTCTTCCTCTTACCAAAGTCTTTCATTTTAAGCCATTACATTTACTACAGTATTTGCATTTGTTTACCTAGTTGCTGCCCTGCCACAAAGCTTTCATTCTTGCCTGCCACAATCCCTTCTCCGCACAGCAACCAGAGTAATCATTTAAAAGAAAATAATTAATTAAGTGACATCACTTACCTACCTAAAATCTTTATCAGTGCTTCTTACTGCACTTAAAATGGAAGTGAATTATTGAGGGCCAGCCTACCCCCCACATCAGGTACCCATCCCCCAACATCCACTCTCTGGCTTCTCTCTTCTTGTCAATAAGCTCCCACC
>NW_026555331.1:18223706-18248999 GCF_014898055.3 Talpa occidentalis | reverse complement strand
AAATTAAGATAGGTACTGAATTGTTAGCTGAACAAATGATGTCTGAATGTAGGACCTTCTGTAGGGCTATTGTCTTGGTTGATAGGTATGCTACATGTTTAGAAAATATTTAGGGCAAAAGAATAAAAATGATAGACTGTTGAGACAACAGATGACTGTTGAGATAACAACTGGCACAGTTGCGGGCTCACCAGGTACCTTGAACTCTTTCTACATTACACCTTCATGTATGTTGCTTGGACTTTCATACTGTGGTAGCCTCAGGGTACTCACATTTATGTGGAGGCACAGGGTTTCCAATGAACAAAAATGGAAACAAATATAGCATCTTAAAGCTGTAGACTTGGAAACATCACAGAATTACTTGTGAAGCAATTTGTTAATTAAAATACACTAATAGAACTAGCCCATATTTTCTGTAGGATTATATTATACAACATTAATATAAGTAGGAAAGATTTATTTGGGAGCATTCTTTGGAGAGTAGTCACCATACTGGGCTATCCTTCCTAGCACAGATAGAAAAAAAAGGAAAAAAATAAATCAACAAATTAAGACTATTGCCAAATATTGACTTGTTTTTCTAGTCATTATATTTTATATTGCTACATTAACATCTGTTAATGTTTGAAGGAAACAAAGTTCATTGTTAGGAAGCACAGATATATTTAAGGTAAAATTACCATAGTACTTGACTCAATTTGTTTTGAAAATGTGTACATATTCTTGACAGGCAGTACAAACTGCTCACAGAGTCTGGGGGAGAATCAAGTATTTTCTTAACCTACCGTAGGTCTTCTTGCTTGATCATTGATTTTTCATAGAAGCACAATTTTGAGAACAACACACAGCTATTGCCAATGTAAATGACTTTTGTTTTTCCCTGCACGGTATCGCAATTATGCCGTTATGTCAAAACCCAAATTGTGATATAATCACTAACCTCCAACTAGATACTAGATTTATTATATTCAGTTGTCTTTTCAGACCCTATTACCAATGACATGAAGAACACACATAATAGCACTTTCATTTTTATCATCATTGACCACAACCCAACACTATTTGTTTTCTATTGCTGCTATAATAAATTACCAAACAGTGAATTAAAATGTAATGGTTCTCCTATCATTCTGGGAGTCAGAAGTCTGAAATCAATCTTATAGGCTTAAAATTAAGGTTTTGGAAGGAAAGGTTCCTTGTAAGAGCTCCAGGGAATAAGTAATGCCTTGCTTCCAGATTCTAGAGCCAGTTGGAGCTGCTGGTATTACTTTGCAGTGACCACATTATTCCAATCTCTTCTTACATCATTGTGTTGCACTCTCCTTACTCTGATCTTCTGCTTCTTATTAAGTATACTTTTGATTATATCACGCTTCCCCATCCAGTATTATCATTTCCTCATCTTAAAATATTTAATTTGATCACAATATTTAACTTGTAAGGACACACATTTACAGATTCCAGAGTTTAGGAGATAGCCATCTTTGAGCGATCCTTACTCTACAATATACTATCCAAAACATGATTGCCACTATTATCGCAAAATTTACAACTCAATGTTTAAGATATGCCTTCATTACTATCTCATGAAAAAAAATAGCTTGAGGCTCAATTTCCAGTTCCCCAATCATTATTATTAAAATATTTATGACAATGTTATCAGAGTCAGTTATATATAGTCCTAGTTGAATTTTGGGGGGTGATTATCTTTTGCTTGTTAATACCAGAAATATATTTTTAAATGACACAAACATTTTTATTACAGAAACAGCATTAAATATTGTATTTGGATGTAATTCCTGGATGAATATGACTAATACTTCTGTATTAGAACATAAGGACATATTTAAAAAAAGAGATTTCTACCCAATTTGATTAAATGAGGCAAGGGGAGAGCAGAAGAATACTGAGTAATAGAAATAGTTAAGCTAAGAAAGAAAGGCTTCTACTTACTATTTCTTTGCAAGTAGAGAACCAGGGAACGGATAAATTTTATGGTTTTCTCAGATTTATCCCCTCAATGTATCACATGGGTAAATCTGTTGACATTCAGTTAAGTGAGGCTAAATGAATTTCTAAATATACTGAGATTTCTTTTCCATGCAGCAGCAAACACAGGCAGCTGTATTTCATGTACTTTGTAAATAATTTTAAATTTGGTTATTTTTAATTTAATTGTTCTGACTCCATTGGAAGGTGTTCCCGTAGGAACACATACATAAGCAGAAAGTTTCCCCGGGCCTGGTGGTGGGGAAGGCAGAATTCAGATGAATTATCCCCCTTTTGTAAATTCAATCATGAAAAGATTCAGAATCTACAAGTTGGGAGGTAAGTTGCTCATCCATCAATTTAGAACAATCTAAATGTTGCTTACATCTCTTTATATATCTAACTCTGTTCCCATGTGTTAAAAAAAAAAAAAAGAGGATTTAGTGCTTAGTGTGATTGATTCCAATCTATTATTACATAATGAAAGTATTTAAAAATCACTGGTTAGTTTCAGTGTAAATCATTCCCCTCTTTATGTGAATGTGACTAGAATACTAAAATCATCTTTTTAACAGCAGACATTAAATGTTGATCTACTATCAATAGTTTTTTGTTTTCCTCAAAGTTTAATGCAGATTTCATTCCATGTTTTTAACTGTTAGCTTCACAGCTATTTAGCTAAGGTTTGCAACTATACTAAAATACAGCTGTTACAAAAGTCCTCATCAATACAACTTATCAAAATTAAGATCACCAAGGGAAAATACAGAGATACAACTAACTGAACAGTAGTGACCTTCTGTATTAGTAGGACTGTGGGTTATTTACCAGGATATCTTAAAACTTAAGAAACAATAACTAAAAATGTGAAAAAACTTTATGAAGTATAAAATGGTAAATAAGGTTTTTTGTTGCTAATAGTTTGATTGGAAAGATAGAGTGTAGCTTCATTTAATAATTTAGTAATTGTATTATGAGAAATTGCATAGGTGCAGGCACTATGCTAGGTATAAGGGAAGGAAAAAAATAATCTGACCCTAACAAAATTAATTTTTAATGGGGAAACAGACCCACAAACTGAAATTTAAAATGCAGTATCACATGTGCACTGAGATAGTATGTATAGCATACCCTAGGAGCACAGAAAACTTGGGGAATTACTTCTTTGGAGATTTCTTGATAGAAGATGTGCTATAAGTGAATTCTCAAATTCTGTGTTACATTCTGTATTATCTGTAAATACTACCTTATGATGTGAGAAGGGGAAGAGATCAGCACAGAAATGACTTTGTAAAACAGCTTCATCAGCAATGTCATAGACCCTGTTAATGTTAGACAAATTCTCCTTTATCATATCAACTACTGTATAGTTATACATTGCTGCCACAACAAATATGCACAAAATCAGAGACTGAAAAACAAAATTTGACAATTCTGTAACTCAGAAGCCCAACATGGCTCTTATTGGCTAGAATGAAATAGTCAGCAGGGCAAGTCTTTGGGAAGTAGCAAAGTCCTGGTTATTTCAGGTTGTCAAATTCAATCATTTCTGCACTTTTCAACTTCAGGGAGACAACCTAAAGGGCTATTGTCTGTGGAGTGAGGTGTTATCTCATTGTGTTTCGATTTGCATTTCCATAATTGTGATGTTGAGTATTTTTTTCATTTTCCTGTTGGCTATCTGCATGTCTTCTTTGGAGAAGTACTTATTAGCACTTTTTTAATTGGGTTATTCTTTTTGTAGTTGTAATTGAAGTAAATGAGTTGACTCCTTTGATTAGGAAAAGGGCAGAAGCTTAGGACATAGTGATCTCTTCTAGGATTATGGAAGGGCAAAGGGCTAGTGTGGGAACAGAAAGCTTCTCTGGGTCTTCAGGCCCTTGCTGCTTTCACAAAAATTAATCTACATTATTTAAGTAATGGTGACAGACCTCTCAAGTCTCCCAGGTTCTTGACTGCCACTAGCTCCCAAACTAAGGCAACAAGAAGACTACTCTTGTCTGCTGAGAAATGTGTATCCAACCCATTTGGGGTAACTAACCACACAGTTTCCCTAGAGTTCCATTATTTTACCTATCACCTCTACCTTAGTTGATACCAAATTTTTAGAAGCAAATATTACACACACTATGATCATTTTTAACTTGCCTATAATTATGCTGCATGAATTTTGATGCAGGGGTGATAAAAGGGGTCCTGTATAGAGAAAGGGGGTGCTAACACAGAAATTAAAAAAATATGATCAAGTGACACTGAACATGGCTAATTTCATATGAACAGGTTTAATGATTAGATTATACTTTTTGTTCACTTATTAATCTCTTCATAAAAACATGAAAAGATTTTTGCCATATTTGCTTTATACTTTAAAATAAACTCACATATCAGATCCTCAACATAATCACATAATGTATCTACCATAGATAACATACCTTCAACTGTATAGATTAAATAAACAAGGTTCAGAAAAGTGCCAGTTTATTCAAGGTTGGTAGAAGGGCAAAATAAAAATATATTATCTTAGTATTGCCATACAAATATGCTTACAGAAATTATATTTCAGGTTTCTGTAGCTTCCAGATAAACCTGAGGACCTACTTTTGTTTTGGGGAAGGGAGGAGATAATAGATTAGAACAGGAAACATTTTTATACATTGCACATAAAACAGAACAGCATCAAATATTCTTTTAATAAGATATACAGCAATGACAACCTAGTATCTAAGTTATCTAAATATATGTAAATGGCAGAATATTATTACCAGTATACTTAAGAGAAATGCCCTTGATGAGGTAAAATAAGTTGTATACATAAATATTTAAGGTTAGAGCTATTGAGTTATATGAAAAAAATCCAATAAAATCTTGAATTGTTTTATATCATTACTCAATTGGTACATACTGCACTAAGTAGTGAAGCAAAGAATATCATTTAGATGAATATGCAAAACAATTTAATTAAGGAAGCACAAAGCATGACAAAAGGGGAGAGAGAAAGATTAAAAAGTGTAATATGGACCTCTCCGGTGGCACAGCGGTTGAGCGCTGGGTTGCAAAGTTGCCAGCAGCCTCTGCAGCGCCAGTTCGATTCCCAGCTGCTCCCCGGCCACTGAGGAGGGTCCAACATGGCGCGCAGACCCCTCCTGCCGCCCGCTGCTCCCCTCAGCAGTGTACTTGGGTCCTTCAGCCTGCTCTGCTCCTTGCTCTGGCTCTGGTGAATTCTCTCACCCTCCCGTGCTTCTGACTGTACCCAGTGCTTGTATAAATAAATAAATAAATAAATAAATAAATAAATAAATAAATAAATAAATCTTAAAAAAAATAAGTGTAATAAATGGACAACAGTGGTCCATTTAAATAATGTTTCATTAATGTATATCAAAAAGCCTATGTTATAACAAATAGAACTTGGTTTTGTTGCTTATCCCTCTAATGACTTAAAAAAAATGCATGTGTTATTTTGTCTACTATTGAAAACACACCCAAATTATTTTCTTCACCAATTTTATATATAATTTAAATACGATAAAAATAAAGAGGGATTTCACCATTTTCCCTTTTATCCTCATCCAAAGAAATCAAAATTTCTAGGGCCTCCTTGGTGGCTCAGGGATTAAAGTCTCAGTGCTATCAAGCTATCCCCAGCCAGGGAGCTAACCCACCCAGCACAGCAGACCTCTCCTGTCTCCTCCACTGCTCCCCTCAGCAGTGTATTTCAGTAGATCCGCCTGTTCTGCTCCCCACTCTCTCTGGTGAATCCTCTTACCTTCCCCCCATACCTCTGGCCTACACCCCAGCTCCTCTATGCACAAATAAATAAATCTTTATAAAAAAAACATTTTAATGTTAAGTCTTTTATATAGTGATTTATTAGAGAACTGTTAAGTTAATTCAATCAAAGTTTATGCAAATATTGAATATAAAGTATCCACAGCTTATCCTTCTGAGCTCATTTTTGCCAGTGATACCAAAAACTTTCTTGCATATTTTTCTTTGCTGTCACAATTTAAGTTTAAAATGTTTTCATTAACTAGATGACTAATACCAATAATGAAGCTGTAAATAAGCCAGTAATGATAGAACTATAAGCTCTAGATTTTTATTCTATGTGTTCAACTTATGACACCAAACTTATTCTGTACTCTGGTCAAGTATTTCTTCTTTTTTTTTTTTTTAAAGATTTTTATTTAAAAATCTTAAATAATCCTCTCACCCTCCTGCAGGCCAAATGTGCAGGAGGATGAGAGGATTCACCAGAGACAGAGTGGGGAACAGAACAAGCAGAATGAGCGAAATACACTGCTGAGGGGAGCAGCAGGTGAGACAGGAGAGGTCTGCTGCACCATGTGGGTATATCCACGGCCATTGCGGATCGAACTGGTACTGCAAAGGCTGCAGACAGCGCCACAGTGTTGCGCTCAACCACTTGCGCCACCCGGGAGGCCCTTATTTCACCTTTTGATCTTAGTTTCTTATAACATTATAACATCTACAACATTAGGGTAATAAGATGCCCTCCTTCTTAGGGAATAGGGATAAGATAATGAGATTAGTCTGAGCATGTAAAGTGCTAGTACTGCCACGTAATCAAAGACAATTCACTAACATATCAAAGTTCTAGAATTTAAGATGACAGAAGTTGCACATTAACTTGCTCGTCTACTCCACTGACCACCAAATTAAAATTAGCTGTAAGGGAGGCACAAATATGTTCCTTTTATTCCTGAGAGATTTAAGTCCAGACAAGATTCAACAGTGTTAGTAATATATAGAGATGGAAGGGTTGGGGACAATTACAAGTTTCTGGAGCCTTAAGTTTTCAATATATTTTAGTGATTGCATGAAACAGATTTGAATACAGTACACAATACAGACCTTCTAGTGTTCTACTCCTTGTTCTACTTCTTGAATATGACAAATCTGTACCATGCTTCTAAAAACTTATTCTGTACTCTGGTCAAGTATTTCTTCTTTTTTTTTTTTTTAAAGATTTTTATTTAAAAATCTTAAATAATCCTCTCACCCTCCTGCAGGCCAAATGTGCAGGAGGATGAGAGGATTCACCAGAGACAGAGTGGGGAACAGAACAAGCAGAATGAGCGAAATACACTGCTGAGGGGAGCAGCAGGTGAGACAGGAGAGGTCTGCTGCACCATGTGGGTATATCCACGGCCATTGCGGATCGAACTGGTACTGCAAAGGCTGCAGACAGCGCCACAGTGTTGCGCTCAACCACTTGCGCCACCCGGGAGGCCCTTATTTCACCTTTTGATCTTAGTTTCTTATAACATTATAACATCTACAACATTAGGGTAATAAGATGCCCTCCTTCTTAGGGAATAGGGATAAGATAATGAGATTAGTCTGAGCATGTAAAGTGCTAGTACTGCCACGTAATCAAAGACAATTCACTAACATATCAAAGTTCTAGAATTTAAGATGACAGAAGTTGCACATTAACTTGCTCGTCTACTCCACTGACCACCAAATTAAAATTAGCTGTAAGGGAGGCACAAATATGTTCCTTTTATTCCTGAGAGATTTAAGTCCAGACAAGATTCAACAGTGTTAGTAATATATAGAGATGGAAGGGTTGGGGACAATTACAAGTTTCTGGAGCCTTAAGTTTTCAATATATTTTAGTGATTGCATGAAACAGATTTGAATACAGTACACAATACAGACCTTCTAGTGTTCTACTCCTTGTTCTACTTCTTGAATATGACAAATCTGTACCATGCTTCTAAAAACAGAATTCAGCAGTGATAGACTCCTACATGACTACAGCACATAGTATTGGAACTTCTGTCTTTTGTAACAGACTCTCCTCCTTTGCTGGCTTTGATTAAATAAGTTGCTATATTGTGAACTGATCAATAGGAGGCCGTATAGGAAGGAATGAACTAAGGGTAGGCTCTGGACAAAAGCCAAGAAGAAACTGAGAGTTACTGGACAATAGACCACTAGAAAATTAATCCTCATGGTAACCACATGAAGTAGGCTTTAATTAGATCCTTCCCCAGCTGAGTTTTCAAATGATACCACAGTTGGAGCTGACATTTGATTACAGCCCTATGAGACATCAGGAACAGAAAATAACAGAATAGTCAGGTAATAACAAGACTTCTGACCCACAGAAATCCTGAGATAATAAATGTGTTGTTTTAAGCCACTAAGAGTGTGATAATTTATGATACAGCAATAGAAAACTAATAGAGCTATATATTATCAGTATCATCAAGCAAAAAAAAAAGTTATTCCTATGTAAGTCTGCTAATTGAGTGACAGAAATAAGAAAATGATAAAAGGCTGAAAAGAAAGGAGGGAAATAATGTTTTTATATGTATGCTGAGTTAGTTTCAATGACATTTTAAACTATCTCTAAAGTGCTTTACTTTAATTCCAATTAACTGAATTGCTCTTATTTTAATAAACATATGAATTTGATTTTTGGTTTTGAACTTACATTTTATATAAAGCCATTGGTGAGTTAGCTTAAATTTCATTTAATGTGTATTTTAGCTATGATATACTAGGAAAATATTTTTCTCAAACCATTTGCCAGGGAAACCATTAAATATTTCTTTTTTAAAATTATTTTTTTCTTTTTATGTTTTAGATTTTTTTTTTATTCTGGATATATTAGACACAAAAATTGATCTATATTTCAAATAGATTTTTTTTTCATCTGTTATGAATTGGTAGGTTCTCTTATAATGAGAATTTCTGTTTATTCAGAATAGGACTTTAACTGGTTTGCAAATAGCAGGGAATCCTGGAAATGCAAATACGAAGGAAAGAAAACTATTTAGAATCTGTTTGTCCAAGTATAATCTAAGTGAAGATGCTTTTTCTGTATGGTGCCAAGAAAGTAAAAAACAAACAAACAAAAATCCATTATTTGGTGAATAAGAGTTACCGTTTTTAACAATACAATCATAGTAAAATTGTCTGAGATGGAGTTGGAGAAGTAATGGATTTAGAAACAATGTAATCAGAGCAAAGGGAATTTTAGGTCCTTGGGCATAAAGTAATTTTATGAATAATTTTACCCACTTTGATAAAATTATAAGTTTTAAGCAGAAGTAAAGAATGTTATATAAGTAGGTAACAATTTTAAAAATCCTCCCCAGATGACTAAATTATCAGAATTTCATAACTTTACCATTCAAACTTTAACTATGCAACAAGTATATGAATCCCATTCTGTTATTGGTATTAAAATTCATACTTTGGACATAAATTTGGGGCAAAGAATACCTAATTGATCTTTATTTGTATTCATGTTTTTGCATACTGATGTATGTATTTCAAGCAAAATAAGGGCCTCCCTGGTGGCGCAAGGGGTTAAGCACTGCACTATGAAGCAATTTGCAGCCTCTGCAGCATGAGTTTGAACCCGGCCCACCAGGGAGCAACCCACATGGCAAAGCAGACCTCTCCTGTCTCGTCCACTGCTCCCCTCAGCAGTGTATTTCTGTCAGTCTGCCTGTTCTGTTCCCCACTCTGTCTCTGGTGAATCCTCTCACCCCCGCATCTCTGGCATGCCCCAGCACTTGTATGCATAAATAAATAAATCTTAAAAAAAAAAAAAAGGAAAATAATACAGCACAATAAGAGAAAAATGAGCTAGGAAAGCACTCAGGTTCAAAATAAGTGTGAGTGCAAGTTCACCAGGGTTCTTTTTGGTATATTAAAGTAACACCACACTGTAAGTTTCAAGAGTCCATCATCAACATGTGAATATTACACTAAGTTCAGCACTAAAAGTTCAAATCTTTCTTTCACTAGATCACTGTCCCCTTTTTGGTGTTTACCTACACACACCATGCCCCCTTCCCATCTGGTCTCTATTAATTGAACTTTAAAGTTTTGTTTCATTTACTTATAAAAAAGATGAAACTGCTGTTCACAACAACATGGATGGACTGAGAGGGAATTATACTTAGTGAAATAAGACAGGAAAAAATAGACACCATATGACTTAGCTCACTGGTGTTGTATACAAACAGATGAACTGAACTAATTGACCCCTAAAGACAGTTGACTCTCCCAGATATAAAGCAGATATCAACAGATTGATAAATATGTGTTGGTAAGAAATGTCTATCCTCTATTGTCTATTCTCCAATGTCTATTGTAAAATCTTCACTATACAAAGTACAACTTAACTATCTTCCAGGTATTTTTCACATAGTCATTCAGGAAGATCTCATTTTCAAGTTTTCTAAACACCATTTTAATTTCACATTTTAAAAGGATTTCCTTTTCTGTATCCAAAGATTTGCTATTTTCCATTATTAGTAGAGCTATTCCTATGATTAACTTATGAATACTGTTTGGTTAGAAACATGGAATGCTGTCTATGCCAGATTTAGTCTTCTATACTGGGGGTAACTCCTGCACTCTGTTAATATGTTCTTCTTTGGATACTAAGTCAATTCACAATAAACTGTCAAGATAGAGGACTTCTGGGATAGATTTTTACTTGGTATGACAAATGTTGCTTTATCATCCTGTCAGTTGCAGATATTTTGTGCCAGGTTATTCAATAGTAGAAGGAAATTATTATAGTTCTTACATGTTAGAATGACAATCTATTCATACTTTATAATTTCTATATTTCAGTGCAAATCAACACAAAATTCAGTTTCAATTTAGTATTCACAGTTCAGTACCATGTTAACCATCTCGTTTTGGAAGAAAAGTTGAATTGCACTAACTAGTAACTTCCACAAAATTAACTGTATCAGGTTTGTTTGTTTGTTTGTATGTTTTTCCCCTGTTGGAAACACTATGACCTTTTAAAAAATTGTACTGGGGTAACACTGGTTTAGAGTGTTTTTTTGTTATTTAGAAGTATAGGATATCTCCTTTCAGGTTTTATTACTACACCTCACTCACCACCAAAGCAGTTCACCTTAAACTCAGCACTATGTCATTTTCAAATAGGTAATTCTTTGGGGGTTGCCCTGTCTATGGTAGAATGCTCAGACCTCTATCTACTAGCTGCCAGTAGCACACCTCCTCTAGTTCTACCAACCAAAAATGCACAAGGCATTGCCAAATGTCTTTGTGAGAAGGGGGTGTGGATCACCCCTAGTTGAGAAATATTGCTGTACAAAAAAAAGATTATTTTGTTATTTAAGAAAATTTAACTTTTGATTTTAGGATTTTAGTCATGATTTTACACTTACATTTACAGTAAAATAATCACAAAATATGACTCTTTGGCATAAAGATTATTTTTCAGCTGGATATTTTTAAGAAATAGCAGACATAGGCAAAGTTCTGAAAACTGAGTAGAAATGACCTGTTCTAAGAGGCATTTATATTTAAAAGGGGTATTTGTAAGGGATTTGGATCGCTCTACTATTTGTTTCTTTCCTATTAATCTGCCCTTTCTATTTTGCCAAGAACATAGAAGGGTAAAGAGAAATTTATTTTTCTTTCCTTATAGCCTCAAAACCAGAAAAGAAACTAGTGTGGCTTCTTACATTACAGATCCCACTGATGACATCCTGCTGTTGGTATGAAGACTGTCACAGAGAAACTTATTGAATGAATATTCATTTTTTCTGAATAGGGCTTCACTTTTTGCTGCTGCTATAGTTTAAAATAAGATGTATTGAGAACAGAAAACACTGGCAGGTATGCCCTAGAGATTAACTCTCCTGCCTGAATCCTCTGCCACCTCTGCTTTTCTGCTAAATAAGTCCAGAAATAAAGTTATAGAAATAGTGCAATTGGGTCTGGAAATGGTAAGTTAAAAAATGGAGCTTTGCTGATGTCAAAGGCCTTTAGGGAAAATATCTTAAAAGGTTTTTCCCCATCTTTCCACTCTTCTGTTCCCTGCCTCTGTTCTTTCCCTCTTTCATTTCTTGTGTGTGTGTGTGTTTACGGATTTGTGTTTATTAAAAACAACAAGCCAAGTTAAAGATTTCTTATCTTGAAGCACATGGTAATTTAACATCTAGATAGTTTCTTTATGGCTATTTCTTTTGGATACACAACAAAGAATTTATAAACTGATTTCAGTCAAGACAGAAAACCCTTCGACCTCCTTAGTGGCACAAGGGGTTAAGTGCAGCTCTGTGAAGCTGAGCCTCAGCAGCACAAGTTCAATGATCCAGGCCAGCCAGGGAGCTACACACGTGGTGCAGGAGACCTCACATGACTCACCTGCTACTCCCCTCAGCAGTGTATTTCAGTCAATCTGCCTATTCTGTTCCCCACTCTATCTGGTGAATCCTCTCACCCCCACATCTCTCGCCTGTACCCCAGTTCTTGTATGCATAAATAAATCAATCTTTAAAAAAAAAAAGACAGAACCCTTATTCAAGAAACTTTGTTAAAAGTCTACTTAACACACTAACCTGGCTGGGTGCTTACTATTTATTTTCACTATTATTCACTGTCTTCATTATCTGCTGAGACATTCGTTTTACTAATGATTTCCAGTCATTAAAAAAAAAATCATTAAAAAAGATTTTTTGAAATCTTTCAACTATAAAACTCATCATTAAAAAAAAAAAAAAAAAAAGATAATGCAGGGGCTTCCCTAGTGGTACAGGTGGTTGAGCGCTGCACTGTGAAGCCATCCGCAGCCTCTGCAGTGCAGATTCAATCCCGGCCAGCTGGCGAGAATCCCACAAGGCACAGCAGACCTCTCCTGTCTTGCAGGCTGCACCCCTCAGCACTGTGTTTCAGTCAGCCTGCCTGTTCTGTTTCCCACTCTGTCTCTGGTGAATCCTCTCACCCTTCAGTGCATCTGGCCTATACCCCAGTTCTTGCATAAATAAATAAATCTTTAAATAATAAAATAAAATAAAGATAATGCAAAGGTCTAGTCCTTTCTTCCTCAGTAACATTGTAACTGTTTCTAACAGCCATGGCAATCTCTAAGCTTTTTGTCCTGCCACCTTGACATAAGCAATTGTACACATAGGTTGCTGTGAAAATAAACAAAAATGGTGCCACTTTACTAATAGTAATGAGTGTTGAATTTCAGGCTCTCCTGTGTCATACCAAGACCAAAAAAATCACTCATGCAAAGTTTGCAGAGGATGAATAGAAGTTTGCTAGATTTGAAGTCATTTTTCACTAAGTTCTCTAAGCTGCTGAAATAAAAGCATAAAAAAGGCATATTCCATATAGTAACTTGAAGTAATTTCTAAATATGGTCTTATTATAATGATCATCTATCATATATTTACTGTTTATAGTGGTTCCAGAAACTAAATATAAATGTTCTATGCAGAGACCATAAAACAATCAAAATCAAATACACAAAATTGCTGTCAATGTGGGCTTTCTGTGCTCACTGATACCATTGTGCTTTTGGCATTGTGACCTATTTATTATTGTCGTTGCTTTGAAATTCTTTATTTCTTTTTATTTTCACATGAAGTTTCACCCTAAATAATTACTGATACCTCTTGACTAAAATGGAATAATTTTTTATCTCAAGGTAGTTATTTTACTTTTAGTTTTTCACTATCCAACATTGTTTTAGAGCCTCTATATTAGAAATAAATTAAAAAATCATCTAGCAATTTACATAAATTTGTATGTTTATTGCAAAAATTGAATTTAGTCAAATTATTAGTTGAGGTCCATCACTGTTATAAAAGTACTCTTTGTTTTGTAAATTATTCAGTTTATAAAATCATTTATATATCAGTTTCCATGGATGGTTTTGTCATCATCTTGGACCAAGTTTTATTTGAGCATTTTGATAAAACAATTATCTTGATTATGTGTTGGTTACAGAGTATACATATTTTCCCAAATTCATTAAAAAGTACACTTAAAATTGGTAAATTTTACTGTACACAAATTTCTCTCAGTAAATTTTTTTAAATAGAATAATAAAACTGCTTATGTATGTAGCAATGTGGCTGAATCTTAAAAATGTATGTATTGAACAAAAAAGTCAGATAAAAAGGTAAACTACAAATGAAATCAAATAATAGGCAAAAATAGTTTAGAGTAACAGGATTCAGAGCAGTACTTTCTGAAGCGGGGTAGGAGTTGACTAAAATGGGGCATGAATAAACTATACAGGTTAGTGGAAATTTTTCATGGTTTTGTTACGTTGATTAGACTAATGCAAGTATTTGTCAAAGCTCAACTATGTAAATGAATTGTCCATTTAATAACTGTGCATTTTACTTTAAAAGCAATTTAAAGACCAGCACCAAATTTAAACTAGGTACAAATAACTTTGTTAATTCTTTACAAGTCCCTTGGTAGACTGTTTCATATTTACCATCCTCATTCTCATATTACCCAGATTTTGAATCTATATACAATGTGCTTTTCACCAGTCTTAGCCACAAAGAGCCCACATTCCTACATAGAATGTTCTTTCTAATCCCTCCATAATTTTGGGAGCAACACCCACACGTCTTCTCACATTCTAAAAAATCATAAATTTAGTATTATAGTGGCATTATTCTGTGACTTTTAGAATGGTAGAATAAAATCATGGCCTAAAAATAATGGAATTCCAAATTTAGTTTGTGGTAGTTGCTACACAGAGGCAAAAGGAGAACTTCTAAACATGTATTCAACTTATAACACATTTCCTTTTGAGATACTCAATTTCAAATATGAATGGAGGTGCATAAAAACCCAGAGTCAGGGGTTGCAGTTCTTAGTATTATCTGAAAATGTCACTATATTTGTTTAATTTGCAGTGACGGTACAATTTGCAATTTCCTGATTACGGCTCTAATTATAACTGGTTTTGATGTTAAATGAAGAAGTGAAGAAGTTTTGGTCAAAAAATCAGAAATATATTGTGCTTCATTGGACCCATTAAGAGATGTCCCTGTTTGTATTTCATCAGATTCCCACAGGATTTTAGGTTCCTATCCTTGAAATAACTTGCTACACCATTTGGTCCTCTGAGAGCCTTCAACAGATATTCTACCAATTTGTCAACTGAATTCTAAAAATGTGAAATAAATCATAAAATCATATTGAGTAAAATCCTGCTGATAGTATCACTGATGAAAAGTAGGTAGATGCAGGTTAGTAGGGCAATCAAATGGACCATGCCCTTGATACCCAGAATGAATCAGGTTTAAACATCAGTCATCACCAACATTGAAAAAAGAAAGCCATACTCAGGAAAGCACCAGGAAGGAACAGTAGAATGTGAGCTCCTTCCAAGAATCAAAAGCTTGTTCTTTTGACTAAGACAGGGAAGAACTGAGGTGAGTTTGCCTGCCCGGATGCACTTCTCAACTTCATCACTTCTGCCTTCACTGCATAGAATGAAAACTGAGTGCACTGACTCAAGTTACATTCCCTTTATTGAATGAAGCACAAGAGGTGATTCTGTAGCAACAATGACCCAGTTATAATTTCAGAACTGGAATGTGGGCAGCTCCTCATGGGTTATAAGTAGTATGACCCTGCTGGGTTTGAGACACTGGATCATAAATAGGTATGATTACTTCTAATATTGAAATTTTAAAAACTATTTAAACTTTGTTTGCTTGGGAAAAATATTACAAATACCCACACGCTCATGACTCATGAGGTCTAAATATAATTATCCTTATTATCATGATCAATTTCTCCATAAAGGCCCAGAGTCAGGAAGAAAAGAAAATGGATCTTGTTTAGATCAGTTAAGTAACTGATTTCTGGTACCTTTAAGTGATGTTATCAATAGTTTGACTGCAATTTCCTTTGTTCTATGCTGTGTACCCAGAGTCTTCTAGAATTAATATCTGGGATCATACAGGATTCAATCACTATCTTGAGTACCATCAGGCCAGACTTCAAAGTTTCCATATGTCTTATCCATTTAAAGACCAACAACAGGGCCTCCCCAGTTGCGCAACAGTTGAGCGCTGGGTTGTGAAGCTGCCCGCAGCCTCTGAAGCGCCAGTTTGATCCCCTGCTGCTGGGCAAGGGTACCACATGGCGCGTAGACCTCTCCTGCCACCCACTGCTCCCCTCAGCAGTGTATTTCATCACTCTGTCTGTTCTGCACTCCGCTCTGGCTCTGGCGAATTCTCTCACCTCCCGCGCTTCTGACTGTACCCAGTGCTTGTGTAAATAAATAAATATTAAAAAAAAACCAAAAAGACCAACACCAGTGGTGAACACAATCTATTAACTTCCTATGGCTATTGTGACAAAAACTTAGTGTCTTAAACTCCGAAGTTTAATCACAGTGTCAGCAAAGCTGTGCTCCCTCTGGAGGCACCATTAGTTATTCTTTTTTTTAACCTCCCCACCCCTCCAGCTATGGTGGCTGCCACTTTCCTTAACTCCTGGTTGCCAAGCTCCAAACTCTGCCTCCATGGTGACATCCTTTACTTTGTGTCTATGTTTCTTCTCCCTCTGTCTTTCTCTTATAAGACCAATTAATATGTAGAGTCACCCAGATAATCCAGGATAATCCCCCAAGATCCTTATTTTAATTAGATCTGCACTTTTTCCACATATGGTAACATTTACAGGAGCTATAGGATCTGATACCTAGTTAGCCATTATTCAGCCTACTAAACAAGGCATCTGCAGTTCTAAAGTACAAGATACGAGCATGATCATGAACATCAAATAGATGTTACTCAATCTGGTTTCTTCTAATTTCTTCAGTACCTGATCACCTCTGAAAGAGGAAAACATTCAGCTGACTCCTTTCATAACTACATCCTCCATATAACTGAAAATCTTCACCTTTGCTTTTATCCAGACTGTATTGACAAATCTAGCCTGAATCCATGGAAAGTGGGAAACTCTAAAACCCTTATGCAGGCATGCTGAGTTGACTAGGAAAAATTTCACATTCAAAATTTGATACAATAAATACTCAAATAGTTGTGTCACATATGTCTAATACACAAGATAATGTATAATAACCTTCTCCTTATTCTCTCAACTCTACCACATGGATTGTGACAATTAACATCAATGATAGAAGGTATTAACTGACTATAGGATGGCTCTACCTTACTCAGATATACACGTCATATTCCTATGAAAAACATTGTCTTTAAAAACTATATCAAATCCAAGGTCATGTTCCTTCAACGATGATCCTACATGTATATGTGTTCCTAATTTTTCATGTATTCTGATTCCACTACCTTCAGTCTATGCTGTGAGGTATGTTGAGATATAGGGAAACTAAATGTTGTTACAGTTCTGAATGTCTTAACATGGAGACATCTCCTAATTTTGAGGGAAACAGTTGAATTTTTAGACCTTTTATGGGAGGCTTCTTCCAACTTCGAAATTTCTCTGGAATATTTCTTCCATTGAATAAAAACACAGAGGTGATAAATAATATTCATCAAATTTTGAGTATACACATGATGATGCAACATTCATCAGCATAACTAGGTTATTGAAAAAGACACAGGTAATGCAGTGCTACTTTTATGTGGAGGAAGAAAGGTTTCTTTTTCCAGGGGTAGACTGGAAAACTCCCATGTTTGGGGGGGGGGGTTAAAAAGGTTTCAATTTAAATCCTAAATTCAAAACTTAACTAGGTACAACAAAATAGGCTACAAAGTTCTGAACTTGAATTTTCTCATTTGAAAATTGAGGATAAAAATAACTACCTCAATATTGTACATAATTAACAGTAATATGTTTATACAGAATGTAACATGGTTTTTTGTAAATATTAATTTACTCAAATATTTGTGCTATTTACAGTATACCTTCTATATGAAAGCCCTAGTAGTATATGTATTGTTATTTTATTTAACTTACATTTTCATGCTGTTTATTACTGCCATGCAATATACTACTTTATCACTATGTAATAAAAATGGCATGCAAATTAGTATAACAAATTGAAGCAAATAGGTGAAATACATGTTAATGTGCAATTAGTAGTATGCATATTGCCATGCTTTATTTATTATTAGTTTCATATCATTACATAGCATTGTTTTTATTTTACTGCTAATTACATTTAGATTTTATGCTTTGTGTGTTTTGGTATCATTCTGAAAAGTCAAATTACAAATAGAAACTTTCTTAATTTCATTTTAATCGATGATACCACAAGCAATTTCCAGGTATCTTTTTCAGGGAAAAAACACCACTATCTGTGAGCAAAGCCATTTTGCATTTCCTATCTTGTTGGAACTCTCTGTGTCACATGTGGAAGGAAGGTAACGAAATGAACAAAGGGAAAATGTCAAGGTTGCTGATAATACAAGGCCTTCTTTCAGAAAACATCATGATTTAGGATAATGAAGAAAGATCACTGCAATATTTACCTTTCATTACCTACTCTTCTATATTTTCTGATTCTATCTTCGCAATAGCTTGGTTTGGTTTGTGAACTTTGGCCACTAAAATAACCTCTGAATACGATTACACTCTACCCACTGTGGACTATAACATAAAAGCAGCATTTATGTTTTGGTATTTTGTAATTATAATATTGATGTGAAATGTTTTAAGGATCTGTTTTGTCACTACTTACACAAATGAACTCCAAGGATTTTTATTATGATAACTGATTTTGAAACCCAATGCACTCTTGATAGAATTTTTCAAGTAAGTGCAAAGCACTATTATTACTAAGCACAGACACTAGTAATAAATCTGAACTTGACATGTCTTTTTGTCTAAAGAGAGTTACTGGTTTTGCAACATCAACTTCAACTGTCCGTTTGCCGTATTTTGTCAGTCTGATTATTTTTGATCACCTGCAGGCAAAATTTTCTGCAAGAGCCTTTGGAGTAACCTACTTTGCTTTTAGCTTCTTATAAAAATAGAAGAGCCTGCTTCAAGATGGCTTACCCCATACTATTTTTTTTTTTTGTCCTTCATGAACAAATGTGTGAATGCAAGTCAAGCTTGTAGGGTTCCACTTTCCATCCATAAAGGAAGGAGTATGCTGAAAAAACAAGTCTGGATTTATATGATGACCAAACACTCTTAAAAAAAAAAAAAAATAGTCCAGACCTCTTCATTTCTATCACAGTCATTTTAAGAGTTACATTATTTTTTCCTGTTCAATCTCTATCCCTCTCAGAACCTATCATGAGTTGAGAGTCTTAAAATAAATTTAAAAATGTCAATTTTATATTCCAAACTAAGCAATAAACCTTTTTCTTTCTGAGTCAAACTTAAGGTACAAGCATGACAGTGAAATATGTCTGAAAGGAACTTGAACTTACTTTAGAATTTAAGTGAATGAAAACAGAAGAGTAATTTTTGTATCCACTAAGCAGAAGAAGAATAAAGAAAAAAGAAATGCCCCAGTGCGGTGCTCCATTTACCATTGACATAAGAAGTTTTTTTTTCCCCTAAAATTATCACTTTTCTTCATAAGCCTAACTTGTTGGTGAGGTTGCAAATAAACCTATTATTGTTCTCGATTTTTAGAATCTCAATTAAACAAATGTAAATCTGACTTCTACAAGTATCAGAATCTATATTCAGAATAAAATAAAAAGAATGGTGTATTTTATTAGTTTTCTCTTGACATAATTTTCTAGTCCTCATAATTTGTAAAATTATGGAAATTATCACAAAACTCCTAAGTGTATAATGACAATATAACATCAATGTGGGGCATTTCTGTGTTTAACATACATTGAAATCCCTTATCATTTCTATACTATTTTTTTCACACTGCAAATATAAATGCAGTAGCAATTTTATTTCAATCGCTAGTATGATAACATTGTTTTATTAAAATACAAATATTGTATTACCTTTAATTTTGTTGTTTACAGCATTGTAATATTAATAAATAGTTGGTTTGCTGGGTAGGACTACTATGGTATTTATTAGGAAACAATAAAAAATAGGCCTCTCTTCTATTTCATAGAAACTGCTCAACTTTCAAGATACTAGGGTGGCAAAAGTGTCACAAAATTAAAAAATCATATAGCCGATAGTTATACATTATCATCTCTGACTTCCACCTCCAATCTAATTCTTTAAATTTTTCACACACATTTGAATCTTCTCCTGAATTTCTCAATAAGAATAAATGATAGTTGCTACCTAACAAAATCACTTCAAAACTTACTGTTTTAAACAATGACTTATTATTTCCCACATTTCTGTGTCAGGTATTTGGAATCACTAATGCTTTTGCCTGGGCACATTCATAAAGGTTTGTTCAGCTAAAGGAAGAACAAGAAGGTCGAAATATCCTTCTCACATGCCCCGCTGTTCATAGGGCTGTCAACTAGGTCCCTTGATTCTTCTTTACCTGACAGAATTCTAACAGATTAGACCAACTTTCTTTATATGACAGTTCTGGGATAGCATTCTAAGGTAACAAGAGCTGTAACCTCAAGGCTTCCCCGGACTTACATGCTGGAAAGCTCAAAAAAAAAAAAAAAATCCTCCTTACTGCTTTATTAATCAACACAGGTCACAAAGCTAGCACAGCTTTAAGGTGTAGAGACATTAACTCCACATCTTGACGTGGCTGTGCAATACTGGAGCCATGTTTTCAATGTATCAGCCCCACATGTGTTTTTACATTGACTGTTCTCCGGTTTCTCATTTGTCCCTGCTTCACTGAAATATAATTGACATAACATTGTGTAAGTTTATGATGTGCAATGCATTGACTTGTTTCACTTACATTCTACTGACTGATTACTGACATTGCTTCAGCCAACACCTCCATTAAGGCACACAATTATATTTTATTTGCAATAGGACTATTTATGATTTGCTTTCTTAGCAATTTTCAAATGTTATTAAATAAAACTTTATTTGCATATACTTGAATACAATTATATAATTGAATATAAAATTTAATTTATACTTATTAATATATTGGATTATATATACACAAAAGTAAGTATTGGGTATACATACAAAAGAAATGAAAACAGTGTCTAGAAGATGTAGCTTCACTCTTGTTCATTACAGCACTGTTCATAATAGCTAAGATGTGAAACAGCCTCAGTGTTCATAAATGGATAAAAATTTAAAGATGTGGTATAGATATATAATAGAATATTAATTCATCCATGAAGAAAGAAGTATTTCCTACTTTTATAAATAGTTGAGTATAATGTTTAGAATTTGTCACAGATGGTGGGTAGGGGAGAACTTTGGGGAAATAAGCTTTTGTATTGCCCTTTATCTGGAAGTAAGGCTAGCAGTCTTTGCCCCAATTTTTTTTTAAAGATTGATTGATTGATTGATTCATATATATACAAGCACTGGGTACAGTCAGAAGGACGGAAGGGTGAGAGAATGCACCAGAGCCAGAGCATGGAACAGAACAGGCAGAGTGACAAAATACACTTCTGAGGGGAGCAGCGGACGCAGCAGGAGAGGTCTGTCACGCCGTGTGGGACCCTCGCCAGTGGCCGGGGATCGAACCGGCACTGCAGAGGCTGCAGGCAGCTTCACAGCCCAGCGCTCAACCGCTGCACCACCAGAGGAGGCCCACTTTGCCCCAATTTTATGTAACTGCAGATATTAAAATTCCTGAAGTACAGCAATGTATACACCATAAATTTCTGAGTCTATTCTAATCGACATAAGCATAATATCAATATTCAAGTTAAAATTCACCTAAGATCTCTGAATGTGGCTGTTGGCATCTGTCTAGTATGTGCTATCCTGGATGTTGGTCTGAGTACCTGTATTCCATACTGGTTCTTAGCTGAATTTAGCTTATGAGTTCTTTACTTCCATACTAATTTTATCATACACTCAACACTTTGACTTTGGGAACTGCCTAGCTAAATTTATCTACAGTCTTTAGTGACTACATATCTCCTTAAATAGCATATATTGTAGTTTTACTATTGACTGTCAATTCCACTGCCTAAAGCAAAGCTTGTAAACCTTTAGGTTTTAGGAGAAATTTGGCCTGCAGCTGCAGACCAAATGTAAACCTGCATTTAAAAATAAACTGCATATTAACAATGAAAATGTGGCACTGAAATTTAAAAATACTATATGGTAACAATCACTTCAGATGAATTAATTAACTTTAGTATGAAAAAGTTATACATAATCTATATGCTGAATATATGTTGAGATAAATCAAATAAGATCTAAACAAAGATACATGTCTATGGATTTGAAGGTTCAAGAGAGTAAAGATGTCACTTTTTCCCAAGTTGAACTACACATTCTGTCCAATTTCTATGAAAATCCTAGAAAGACTTTGTAGACAAAGATGGGTTTATTCTATAATTCATATTGAAAGGCACAAACCCTAGAACAGTTAAAAGCCTCCTGAAAAAGAATAAAGTGGAAGAAATCACTGTAACCAATATTAAGACCAACAATATAGCTACAGTAGTCATGGCAGTGAGGTATTCGTAGAATGGACAGTTCCATAGATCAATGGAACAGAATAGAGAACCCAGATATAGACTCACACAAATACGCCCAGCTGATTTTCTACAAAGCTGAAAAGGCAATTCAATGAAGGAATGATGGGCTTTTCAAAAAAAAAAAAAAAGAAGAAAAGAAAGAAAAAGGAACAATTAGCTATCAATAGACCTTAAAGTTCCTATCTTTTATAAAAATTAACTTAAAGCATATCAAAGACTAATATATAAAGTAAAAGTATACTTAGAAAAAAACAGAAAATTTTTAGGACCGAGGATTAGCAGTGTTCTTAGACTTGACATCAAAAGCACAATCCATGAAAGAAAAAAAAAAATATAAAATTGGACCTCAAAGTTAAAAACTTTTGCTCTGTGAGAGATCCTGTTAAGGAAAAAAAAACTAGAGACAGGGAGAATATACTTGGAAAAATATTTGAGAAAAAGAGTAATGTCTAGAATATATAAAGAACTCTCAAAAATCAACAGAGAAACAGTGAAATCAATTTACTAGTTATGATATCTTATAATAGTTAGGCAAGATATTATCACTGAAGCTAGGCGAAGTGGATGAACTTTTTATTTATTATTTACTATAATGATGCATGAATCTATAGTTGTCTCAATTAAATTTCTAAAAATGTCAATATTGACGTTGTACAAAATATACATAGTAAGATATTTAAATAATTTTCAAACACAATCCATAATTCCTGGATACCTGAGCAATGTAAATTATTTGTGAAAAATAAATTTTGTTTCCTTATATTTGAAGTGCAAATATTCTGAGTTTATGCATTCTTTAATGTTACAATGTTTCCGGTGTTTAGAACAATGATTATAAAATTATCATAAAATAGTTTATAAGAAGCTCTCATTTTAATTCTTTTCTGTTTTATTCTTTCTATTCTGCTTCAAAAAGAGAAATGAGGTATCACTTTATATGTGATAAAATTCATTTTAAATCTGTGAGTCACTGGTGTTATTTTGGTAGAAACATTTTTATCTCACTTATTGTAATGGTTATTGGGTTACTTTGATTTCATTTCAATGAGTTAATTTTAGCAATATTTTATACTTTCAAATACTATTTCTAGTCTTGTACATTTGAAATCTTTAATATTTCAAATATCAATTTTAATGTCCACTCAATACCAAATTTTGAGCACAAATGCTATGCTGTATGAGAAAAATATAGTGATAAAAATGAATATATCTGGTTTATAGTTGCTTGATTTTTATTTTTACTTTATTATAATTAGTATTTTTAATGGTCCCTTATTTAGGTTTTCTAAATTTCTGCTATTGAGTGAGACCATCCGGTATTTTTCTTTTTCCTTCTGGCTTATTTCACTGAGCATGATCCCTTCCAGGTCCATCCATGTTGCTGCAAAATAACTACAAATGGGGCCTCCATGGTGGCACAGTGGTTGAGTGCTGCACTGCAAAGCTGTCCGCCGGCCAGGGAGAACCCCACATGGCGTGGCAGACCTCTCCTGCCTCGCCCGCTGCTCCCCTCAGCATTGTACTTCATCATTCTGCCTGCTCTGCTCTCCCCTCTAGCTCTGGTGAATTCTCTCACCCTCCGCGCTTCTGACCTGTACCCCAGTTCTTGTATAAAATAAAACCTTAAAAAAAAAACTACAAACCAGAGACACACTATGGCAGAGGGGGGCGGGGAGGTGTGGGGGGTAGGCTCAAAACAAGGGGGGTGGGAATTATATGGGGAGTATAACCAAGATGAAAATGCATGCATTGTGCAAAAATGAAAACTGATATAAAAAATATAAAACAAAAAATAAAGGTATAGAAACACCATCAATAAAAAAATGAATATATCACATTGAATTACATCAATTTAAATAATCAAATGTACATTTATAAATATCTGTTATTGGAAGAAAAGTGATGTATCAATAGCTTGCATGTGATTTGGCTATGAGGTAAGCCTGGACAATCTTCAGGAAGAAAGGGGAACATGTAGAGATGGGTATCTTAGATGGCATGTGAAAAACTACCAGTGAATGACTTCTGATGTTCCTACATAGTTTGGAACTGTTTTTTTTTTTTTTTTTTTTTTTTTCCTGGTACAAGATAAAAGGTTTAAGACTTAGCAAGTTCAAGAAATTCTTTGGGGCAAAAAAAAAAAAATATGTGAATAAGTTAATTTATTCTTCAGGAATTCGTCAGTGCATCAGCAAGTGCCTACAGAATAAAATTTTCTTGGCTATGACTTTTCAGATTCTGTGAGTTTGTTATTTAGTCTTATATTTATGACTTGCTTCATTATTGGTATATAGACAATGCAAAAATGATGGATATTTACCTTCTAAAACCTTAAGAATTAAAGTCCTAGATTATTATTAATCTCATGTAAATCTCACGTAGCGCCTTATATTTGCATGCCACTTCACCGTGTACAAATATTTTTATATAATATTTATTTTCTTTTCAGTGACTGGCTCCAGAGACCAAAATTTTGAGGGTTTAAATGACATTATTATGACTGAAAATTCTAACCTGAGAACTATTTTTAAAAATTTTCCCTAAGAAGATTTTGATCATAGATAGGATTCCATAATATAATGTCCAAGCTGAGACATCTCATCTCAGGAAAATTCTGAACCAGATAGGATGCTGGAATAGGCATAAATTAGCACTCTCTCATGCAAACTGGAATGGACACTATTGTTGATACTTGAAAACATTCAAACATAGACAAATAGTTACAAATAAAAAAAAAGAATCCTTTAGCAAAATCTATACTTCTTATGCAGTAACATATTTTATAGCTTAAAACAAAGTATCATATAATTTGTATGGCTGTCTATGCCAATGGACCATTATTTATCTCCTCTCTTAAAAAAAAAAAAGACTGGGCCTCCCCGGTGGCACAGCAGGTTGAGCGCAGCACTGTAAAGCTCTCTGCAGCTTCTGCAGCATGGGTTCGATTCCCAGCCAGCCAGGAGATACCCACATTGTGTGGCAGAGC
>NW_026555331.1:18190288-18223606 GCF_014898055.3 Talpa occidentalis | reverse complement strand
CAATATAATTTTATTTACAAAAGCAGAGAGAAGACCAGATTTGGCCAATGGGCAATAGCTTGTCAATTCAAAAGCAGTTAGAATCTACATGCTCTTTCAATACACACATGCAGTCACCCCCTTCACCACTCCAAATTTCAAGAAACTCAGAAGAATCACTGCAGAAAGAAGAAACATCAAAATCAAGCCAGCAATAATTGTACAACTATTTAGGTATATGACTATTTTCCAGGCACTGCTCTAAATGTCAAGGTGCAAGATACAAGACAGCCAAAAATTGCTGTCATTGTCAAGTTTATGTTTATAGTCAGTAATATAATACAGAAATAAAATGTATTATAAGTAAATCAATAGTATTCTTGTGGAAATTTCAAAAAGGAATCAGGACAGGAAATACTGAATCGAAGAAGTGCTAAAGGTTGAATTGTTTCCTAGAAAGATATATTGTTAGTGTGTAGATTGAGGGGCTCCCCAGGACTCCCACCTAAAGTGGGTGCACACTGTAAATGAGTTCTGCCATATACTGCAGAAAGACAAAGCATTCTCTTGATGCAAAAAAAAAAAAAAAAGCCAAAAACATTAACAGGATTAGTAGGCATAGAGAGAAAAAAAGGATATTAAACAACCAATTAAACAACCAAAGTTACCCATTCTCCCATGAGCAAATGCCCAGTTAAACAGGGTTGGCCCAAAATGGGGCTGTTGAGCCTAAAAGCTTGCCACAAGTCTAAGACACCATCTGGCAGGAAACCATAGGCAAAAGCAGAAGGGGCCAGGCAAGTCTGAGATTACAGGAGCAAAATCAAAGTACAAATCAAGGTAGAGCTGCCAAGGTATAGCCTCCCGCCGTGTTTTACATCCACATCTTTTCCAAGTGTCTCTACAAGTCTCAGCTCCATGTGTCTCCTTCCACATCTCCCATGTCTCTGGTGCAAGCCCAAAGCCGAGGAGCAAGTGGGACTTCATGTGTCCCTCTGCTACAGGGCAACCCCGATATGAAATAGGCTGTCCGACTGTGGGTCCTCACCTGTGCACTTAAAGGGACTTAAGACTCAATTGCAGACACACAAAGAAAGGTTAATATAGGGTTTGTTTACAAAAGAAGGGGAAATTAAGAAATGAATAACTCCGGGAGAAACAGAGGGAGATAAATTGGTGAATGCATCCTACCAGTTCCACTGATCTGGAATCCCAAAGTTACGCCCGAGAGCTGACAAAAAGCCAAGAGTCAAGCCAAGAACCAAGAGGCCAAGAGGACTCCCAAGGCCCACAAGTCTGCTTTTATACCAAACCTGGCTGCTTAACTCCACCCTCAGGCCCCAACAACTCTCCCTTCGGTGATGATGGGATTTGTAGCTCTCTGTGTCTTGATGGCCTTGGTCTTTGAATCTGGAGTGGGGGTGGAGTCCACAAAACCTGTGTGGAGTTTGTTCAGGACAACCTTTCCCCCAACACCTCTGCTCCACTCCTGTCATTCCTCTTGCCTCTCCGAGTGTTCTATGTCTTCACATAGCTGCTCAGCTGTGCCCCTCCTTAGGTGGGCATGGAACTGAATCCCCCCCTTTTAAAAAGATTTGTTTGTTTGTTTGTTTGTTTGTTTGTTTGTTTGTTCATACATACAAGCCCTGGGTACATTCAGAAGTGTGGAAGGGTAAGAGAATTCACCAGAGCCAGAGCAGGGAGCAGAACAGGCAGAGTGTCGAGGTACACTGCTGAGGGGAGCAGCGGGTGGCAGAAGAGATCTGCGCGCCATGTGGGACCCTCGCCGGTGGCCAGGGATCGAACCGGCGTTGCAGAGGCTGTGGGCATCTTCGCAACCCAGCGCTCAACCGCCACAGGGAAGGCCCTGGACCCTCCCCTTTTTATGGAGACTCCACTGTTAGATAAGCCCCTGGGAATATGCTATGATGTGGAAATCATCTTTACTGATGCAACTTAGGTAAGGTGAGATCATGATGGTGACTCCAGTCCAATGTGACCAGTGTCCTGGGCATGCCATGTGAAGAGAGAGGCGCCCCGGGGAACCTCCAGGTGATGACAGGAGAAGAAACTGCAAGGATGCTGTGACCAGCCCAGGAAAGCCTGGAACATTGCCACCATCAGAGCTGGAGGGGCAAGCAAGGACTCTAGCCGTGGCCTCCGAGGGGACTTGGTCCAGAGGACAACCTGAAAACAGCCGTCTAGCCTGCAGCAGGTGAAAGAATAAATCTCTGTTCTTTTAAGCCACACAGGCCATGGTACTTGGCTACAGCAGCCTAAAAAACTGACACAGAAGGAGAAAATTTTCACTGGAGAAAAAATAAAGAAAAATTTCCTTGAGAAGTGAAATTATCACCAGGGATGACAGCAAGTGTTAAGTCCTTGTGACAGGAGAGAAGTGAACAAACAGCAAATGGGCAAAGGTAAGATAACCTCAGTTGGCTTTTGGATATTTTATTGATGAAGGATAAGGATAGAAAATTTGGAAAGGCAGCGCCACAAGACCAGAAACCTGGCTCACACAATGCCAAAAGCTGGAGGTGGGGCTAAAAGTGATTAACATAGTCGTTAAACCAGCTATTGGGACTAAAAATCCCTAGGCCCCAAGGCACAGGCCCAAGTAAAGAGTCAGATGTTAGTGTCTTAGGGGGCAGCCCTGAGGTAAAGATATGGAGATTAGGGCCATCTAGAAATCTGGCGCCTTTCAAATTCTATGTATTTTTTTCAAAGTCGACAACAAATAAACTGCTCCAGGAAGGAGTCAGCCCCTCCCAAAGGGAAGAAAGACTATGTCAGTGCACTCTGCTGTGGGAAGGGGCAACTGTTCTTCAGCCCACCTGTACCTATCCTGGTGCTTCTTTTCCCCAACTCTGTCCCTCCGCTGGGCAGCAGCTTCCTTCCTGTCCATGACTTGTGACATGCTGGGGCTTCTCTGCGCTGACCACCATCAGCAGAGGCAGCTCTCCTCAAGGCTGCCCGCCTGCAACCATGCAGGCCTCTCTCTTAGCAGATCTGTCTTTGGGGGCAGCCCTTTCTGGCCACAAGTGTCCTTTATTCTTCTCTCCCTTTGAAAATAAGCTTGCCCTTTTGGATATAACTGATGCCGGCGTGTGTAACAACTGCTGCCACTTTACCATGAGTTCTTGTCTCGCAAAACCGTAGAAAGGAATTCACAGACTTTTTGGAGTAAGTAAGCAGAGAGAGACAAATCTTGTCTTTGAAAGAAGAGTTTTATTTAGGAAGAAAAGAGACAAAGAAGAAAGACTCTCAGGTAGGGCCTCCCCTGGTGGCGCAGAGGTTGAGCACTGGGCTGCGAAGCTGCCCGCAGCCTCTGAAGCGCTGGTTAGATCCCCGGCCACTGAAGGAGGGTCCCACATGGCGCGCAGACCTTTCCTGCCGCCCTCTGCTCCCCTCAGCAGTGTACTTCGTCACTCTGCCTGTTCTGTTCCCTGCTCTGGCTCTGGTGAATTCTCTCACCCTCCCACGCTTCTGACTGTACCCAGTGCTTGTATAAATAAATAAATAAATCTTTAAAAAAAAAAAAAAAAAAAAAGAAAGACTCTCAGGTATAAGGTACCTGGGAGGGGCTGAGATGAGCCGGTTCGGGATATTACTTTAGGAATATATACTTCCTCTCTCTCATTATGTTAAAATTTCAGTCTCTCTTCCTGATTGGCTAACTCCCAGAGGGTACTAAGTGGGGGAATTCACATTCCTTATCTAACAGTTTTTTTCTTTCCCCATTCGTTATGCTTATCGCTTTACCTTTATGGTCTAGTCCTCCAAGTGAGCATCTCTACACTTTATCTTATCATCTGAAGAAAACCAGGACCATCCTTAACAATATTGTCCATGGTCCTAGGATGTTTGATTTTTCCCCTATTGTTAACAATGGTCCTAGTGTTAGGGGGAAAAGGATGTCCCAAAGCAAATTCCATATAGGCTTTGTGGACTCCACCCCCACCCCAGGTCAAAGCCAAAGACACTGGGAACTCCAAATCCCATCACCACCAAAGGGAAGGTGGCTGGGACCTGAGGGTGGGGTTAAGCAGCCAGGTGGATACAAAAGGCAGACACGTGGGCTTTGGGGGGCTCCCCCATTTTGGCTCTCCACCAGCTAGCAGCGTCCGGCCAGCTCTGAGAGTGACTTTGGGTTTCCAGGTCGTCGGATCGGGTAGGACGCATTAAAGACTTTATTTCCCTATTTTCTCCCTGAGTTGTGCATTTTCCTTATTTCCTTTTCTCTTGTAAATAAACCTTTTATTAACCCTTTGGCGTGTGTCTGTAGTAGAGTATTCATAAGTCCCTTTAAAGCGCGCGGGTGAGGACCCACAGCCAGGAACCCATTTACTATCGGGGTTGCTCTATAACACTAGGATGTTTGTTTTTCCCCTATTATTAAAAATGGTCCTGGGATGTTTGTTTTTCCCAGTGGAATTGGTTACATTTCCTTGGTTGTCCTTATCTCTGAAGCCTCCCTAAATTCTTCAGAGGTCCCCTCCTACACTGTCCCTAAAACTGCCTAATAACCCTAGCTTGCCCTGTGTCTCATAACTAACGGCCTGGACTGTTCTGTACAAATGCAGATGTGCAATCACCCTCAACATGGAAATATTGACTAAAACAGTTTCATGGGTGTAATGGGTGATGGCTTGGATGGATTGCATTCAACAGAGAATCAGTGGACATGAATTAGAGACAGTGATTCCGGGTAACGACATTTAGGAGTTTGCAATAAAGAGACATAA
Organism: Talpa occidentalis; assembly: GCF_014898055.3. NCBI lineage: Eukaryota > Metazoa > Chordata > Mammalia > Eulipotyphla > Talpidae > Talpa > Talpa occidentalis. The sequence goes on along the minus strand of NW_026555331.1, from coordinate 18,218,879 downwards.
AGAAAATGATGTAGGGCAAAGAAGTGTTTTGTTGTAGTTTTTAATGTGAAGGACGTTGTAGAAATCTGTGTGCTATTGTTACAGGGCAGGGAGAGGGGTACCCCAGACCCTGCAAACCTGCCTACTCTAAATGGGTTCTGCCATCCGCCATATCAATGCAAAATATATGGACTTTAATGGGAAGGAACTTTAATACAATTAGGAAACAATACAGGAAAGGCAAAGAATCTAGTTTCCAAATCAAGCATCCAAAGTTACCCGTCCCCTCATGGGTAAAAGTCCACCCAAGCAGGATTGGCCCAGAGCAAGACCCCAAAGCCTGCCACAAGTCTAAGGCATCTTCCAGTGGGGACCCACAGAAAAGGGTCAGAAACAACCAGACAAGTCTGGAAGGAAAAGAGCAAAATCAAAATCAAGACAAAAACTGCCAATGTCACCTCCCCACGGGTCTCTCACCCACATCTGTGTCACCCAGCCCACAACCAAAAGGCAAGCGCAGTTTCTTCATGTGTCTCTCAGCTCTTTGTGTCTCCTCCAGGGCTCCTTCTGGCTCCATCCTGCTTCTTCCTTCCTCAGTCTCCTCTGCAGATTCTTCTCTCTCTGCTTAGCTCCACCCTCCTTTTGGGTGGGGCAGGGAACCTGGAACCTTCCCCTTTCCTGGGGATCACCCTGTTACACTATTGGCAGAGGTAAAAAATAGCATGAAGGAGGTGTTGCAGGAAAAGAATTGCTGGAGTTGTGGTTTCTAACACACAAACAGAAGAGTTGGCCTTAGGTGTTCATTGAGACATTTTATCCATAAAAAGAAGCCAAGGTAGATAAATTAAGCACAGACTCAGGCTAGATGGAGGAGTGAGAACTTGTAACACTTCTTTCATTGGTTGAAATTTCATAACCTGATGAAAGAAGAGGAGACAAAGATGTCTCATGGTTGACTGGATAATGCTAAAATTGTTTGGATTAGATAGATAAGACACTATCTACTGGCATTGCAGATGTGATCAACCCATCCCAAGGAAACCCAACTGTGGGAAAGCACTGATTCCCTAAAAAGAATCTAAATTGTGGGCCTCCCCTTGTGGTGCAGCGGTTGAGTGCTGGGCTGTGAAGCTGCCTGCAGCCTCTGCAGCACTGATTCGATCCCAGGCTGCCAGGCGAAGGTCCTACATGGCACACAGACCTCTCCTGCCGCCCACTGCTCCCCTCAGCAGTGTATTTCGTCAGTCTGCTTGTTCTGTTCCCCACTCTGTCTCTGGTGAATTCTCTCACCCTCCTGTGCTTCTGACTGTACCCAGTGCTTGTATAAATAAATAAATAAATCTTTAAAAAAAAAAAAAAGAATCTAAATTGAAGTGATATTAGATCAAGGTGGATTGAATATTGGCAAGACAAACTGAATAGGCCATATGTTTTGATCTTGGCTCCTCCATTTATTTATTTATTTAAGGATTTATTTATTTATGCATACAAGAGCTGGGGTACAGACCAGATGAGCAGGAGGGTGAGAGGATTCACCAGAGACAGAGTGGGGAACAGAACAGGCAGACTGACTGAAATACACTGTTGAGGGGAGCAGCGGGTGAGACAGGAGAGGTCTGCTGCGCCATGTGGTTATCTCCCTGGCCAGCCAGGATTTAAACCCACACTGCAGAGGTAAACAGCTTCACAGCGCTGCACTCAACGGCCTGTGCCACCGGGTTGGCCCGGCTCCTCCATTTATTATCTATGTAACTTTGAAGAAATTCTTTTGGATCTCTGTACCCTCACACACAAAACGCAGGTAGTGATACTCACTACATTTCTATGTGGATTGAATGAGATAATGTCAAACATCTGTTAGGGGGAAATGATGTCCTGAGTTAATCCCATACAGGCTTTGTGGACCCCACCCCCACTCCAGACTAAAGCCATCAAGACACTGGGAAAGACAAATCCCATCACCACCAAAGGGAGGGTGGCTGGGACCTGAGGGTGGAGTTGGGCAGCTAGGTTGGATATAAAAACCAAACACGTGGGCCTTGGGGTCGCTGGCTCGCAATCGCTCGCCTCCTGGCTTCACCGCTCCTGGCTGGTGGCCAACTGTGAGAGCGCCATTTTGGGATTCCTGATCGGCGGATTGGGTAGGACTCATTTAAAACTTTGTCTCCCACTTTTCTCCCAGAGCTGTACATTTCCTCATTTCCCCTTCCCTTGTAAATAAACCTTTTATTAACCTTTCACATGTGCCTGCAGTAGAGCATTGATAAGTCCTTTTAAGCGCGCGGGTGAGGACCCACAGTCAGGCACCCCGTTTTGTATCAGGGTTGCTCTACAACACCTGGTGGTGCAAGGGGTTAAGCACAGCAATCCACAGCCTCTGCTGTTTGATCCCGGCCAGCCAGGGAGCAACCCACATGGCGCAGCAGACCTCTCCTGACTCACCTGCTGCTCCCCTCAGTAGTGTATTTCATCAGTCTGCCTGTTCTGCTCCCCACTCTGTCTCTGGTGAATCCTCTTGTTACCGAGCAGCCCCTATATAAAACGGGTTGCCTGGCTGTGGGTCCTCACCCGCGCGCTTAAAAGGGACTTATGAATACTCCACTGCAGGCACACACAAAAGGTTAATAAAAGGTTTATTTACAAGCGAGGGGAAATGAGGAAATGTACAGCTCGGAGAAAATAGGGAAAGAAAATCTTAAATGCGTCCTACCCCATCCGCCGACCTGGAAACCCAATGGCACTCTGAGAGCTGGTCGAGAGCTGTGAGCTGGCAGAGAGCCAAAAGGGCACTCCCCAAAGCCTGCGTGTCTGGTTTTATACCAAACCTGGCTGCTTAACTCCACCTTCAGGTCCCAGCCACCCTCCCTTTGGTGGTGATGGGATTTGTCTTTCCCAATGTCCTGATGGCTTTGGTCTGGGGTGGGGTTGGAGTCCACAAAGTCTGTATGGAATTAGCTTTAGGACATCCTTTTCCCCCTAACACTCTCACTCACCTCCCCCCCACCCCGCATCTCTGGCCTTTACCCCAGCTCCTGTATGCATAAATAAATAAATCTTTAAAAATAAATAAATAAAATCCTATAGTCAGATCCCATCCATTATGTAACATATTATTTTATGCTAATAACCATTATTTTTCTTCCAAAATATTAAGCTACTGTCTATAGGCTCAATCTTTGATCTCAAGTTTTAGTTAATGTCAGAGAAATGTGTGAGAGATGTTTGAAGAACATTTGCATTCCCTAATAAATCTAAATTTCTAAGTAATCATACGATATTTTTTTTTATCATTCATTGTGAGACCAGTATGAAGGCGATGACTGCCCTTCCTAGCAAAAGAAGTGCTCAAACTTAAGCCAGAGAGTTAAAGTATATGACCTCTAAGAGTCCTTCCTTCTCTAACTTTCTATATTCAAGTCTCCTCAGGTTTCTGCAGATCAATGGCTTATCAGTTCTGCACAAATTACTCCATGGATCCAGCATTGCTGTACATCAAAGTCACCAGATCCTCGTGTCTGCGGATACAAATGATGTGACCTTTACATCTATCATCAAAGTTTCTATTCTTGACTCTAACTGTATCTGCATATTCCCTTCTATGCACACACACCACATCTCCTTCAAGCAGTTCAATAATCTTCCAAATTAAGTGTTCACACATCCTCACAGTCAGCTTGTTAACTACTGTATTTGAAATGCTGTTTGAAAATCCTCAATATTCTTTCTGACTCCGATTTCCCTAAGTCAACACTTGTCTATTAAAATTGCTCTATAAAATGACAATCACAGTAGACCTCTCTCACAAGGTTGCTATGAGAATTATATGTGATAACATATGTCATGTTGGATCCTGGATCAAAATACAGGTTTTTAGTTGGACTCTGGGGATGTAAATGTGCATGACATCTACTGCATTTAGTGGCTTTTTTTTTTGCGTAGAAGAACTGGAATGTAGACCAGAGGTATTGGGGGAGGGGTGAGAGGATTCACCAGAGACACAGTGGGGAGCAGAACAGGCAGATCTATTGAAATATACTGCTGACGGGAGCAGGGGGCCAAACAGGAGAGGTCTGCTGTGCCATGTGGGTCACCTCTGTGGCCAGGGATAGCAGTGATAGTGCTGAGACTTAACCCCTAGGCCACCTAGGAGGCCCCATTTAGTTGCTTTAAACACACTCAACAAACCCAGTCAAAAATTAGATTAAATCAGGGGCTCCCTGGTGGCGCAAGGGGTTAAGCACAGCACTGTGAAGCTATCCACAGATTCTGCAGCACAAATTCAATCCCCAGTCAGGGAGCCGATCCACAGGGTGCAGCAGACCTTTCCTGACTCACCCGCTGCTCCCCTCAGCAGTGGATTTCAGTAGATCTGCCTGTTCTGTTCCCCACTCTGTCTCTGGTGAATCCTCTTACCCCCTGCACCTCTGGCCTGTACCCCAGTTCTTGTATGCATAAATAAATAAAGCTTTAAAAAAAAGAATTAGAAAAAAAGAATTAGATCAAATCCTGAAACCATGGCCCCTCACCCTATCAGCAGGACAGTTGGCCATGGCTAACTACCTTCAGAGTCAGTTTTCACAGAAACAAAAAGGTGTGAAGCTTGCTATGAGTCATACAGCCAGAACCAAGAGTTCATTGACAGGGAACCAAAAAGACAGGAAGGGCCTCCCTGGTGGTGCAAGGGGTTAAGCACAGCACTATAACGCTATCCACAGCCTCTGCAGCACAAGTTCGAGTCCTGGCTGGCCAGGGAGCTACCCACATTGTGCAGCAGACCTCTCCTGACTTGTCCACTGCTCCCCTCAGCAGTGTATTTCAGTCTATCTTTCTGTTCTATCCCCACTCTGTCTCTGGTGAATCCTCTCACCCCCATAGCTCCGGCCTGTACCCCAGTTCTTGTATGCATAAATATATAAATAAGTCTTTTTTAAAAATTAAAAAAATATAAATACGACCTCTCTCCACATGGGCTGAAATGCAACCATCTCTGCACTTCTGTCTCCCCCTGCCCCCAACTGTCTTCTTTTCCCAGTGACCTCCTGCCTAACCCACATTCCTGTGCCCCAAGCCCATCGTCAAGCCAATGAAATCTGCCTCTTGTTCTCCCAGGTCCTGCTTCCCAAAATGTGATGTGAACCCCTTACTCCACAACCCCCTTATGTCCCCCTCAGGGAAACAGAGCCATGTGGGTGGACCCACCACAATTTCTGCTCAGAGAAGAGGAGGGATTACAAGGGAAAAGTCCTGTGTTGCTGTATTATTTATTTATTTCAATGCAGTAAAATTTACATAACATAAAATTAACCTCTTTAAAGTGATCAGTTCTGTAGCACTAGTATATTCCTGAGTCAGTTTTGTTCCTAAGTAACTCGGGACAAAGTGAGGCTCCCTATTGGGAGCAGTTGTCAGTTTAGAATGGAAACTACTGAGAAACGCGCCCTGCCTGGTAGATTACTCTGGTTGGAGGTTCAAGAAACCTTGGCGCCCCCATCAGGTGAGAAGAGAGAAAGAGGACTCTGAATCTAACAAAAGATTGAGACACAATGATAACTCTAATTAGCATTTGAAGAGCAATAATTTGTTTTAATTTATGGTTTTACATTTTTATTGCACTGATTCCCAAGAAAAGCAGCATTAACCAAGTAGCTATTAAAGCTCTAGTTCTTCTTGCCCCAGTCTGCTCCTCTCCTTGTATTTCTCCCCTTGGCTAATAGCATTTTATCCAGGCACACAGGTAAAATCTTTAACTCTCTCATCCTTCCCACCTCCTACATTCTGTTATTCTTTTTTTAATTTTTTAATTTTTATTTATTTTTTATTTATTTATATAAACACTGGGTACAGTCAGAAGCACGGGAGGGTGAGAGAATTCACCAGAGCCAGAGCAAGGAACAGAACAGGCAGGCTGATGAAATACACTGCTGAGGGGAGCAGCGGGCGGCAGGAGAGGTCTGTGCGCCATGTGGGACCCTCGCCAGTGGCTGGAGATCGAACAGACGCTGCAGAGGCTGCGGGCAGCTTTGCAACCCGGCACTCAACGGCTGCACCACCAGGGGAGGCCCCATTCTGTTATTCTTAAATCTGTTAAAATCTCACTTTGTGACACTTAGCACAAAGTGTCCCTGGGATTTTTCTCCCATTCTCTATGCCTTCTTCTTTCCTCAGTTATGATAGATTTTACCACTCATGACTCCAGTCTTCTCCACACTCATTCCAGAGATCTGACGCTGAAATCAAAATCTAATTACTCTCTAGAGTCAAATCTGCAACCCCCATTTCCAACGCACAGATCCAAAGGCTTTATGTTCCATTCATGTCTTTGTATGATCTGAACCCTGACGGAGGACAAGAATAGAAAAACTGGAAAGGATGCCTCACAAGACTAAAACCTGACTCACACAAGGAGGTGGTGATTGAGGGGAATAACATGACCATTAACCCAGCTGTAGAGGTTGTGACCCTTAGGCACCAGGGCCTTATCACAAGGCATGAGACCCAAGCAGGATCAGATGCTATAGGGAGTGGCACACAGGCCTGAGGGTAAAGATATGGAGATTGGGCCCACCCTGGAATCTCTGGTCCCTTCCTGGTTTTTCCTGGTTATCCCAAACCAGCAACAAATGGGCCTCTCCACAGAGAAGTGACCCCTCCCAAACAGAAGAGGACTGTGTCAGTGCAGTCTCTGCACATGCTCGGGGCAGCGCTCAGTCTGCCCACCTGTGACTGTGCAGGTGCTTCCTTTCACCAACTCTCTCCCTCTGCAGGGCAGCAGCTTCCTGCCTGCCTGTGATCTGCCAGGACTTCTCTTCACTGACCTCCCTCAGAGGAGGCCGCTCTCCTCAAGGCCGACTGCCTGCAACCATGCAGGCCTCTCTTAGCAAAACCCGTCCCTTTCCATTTCCCTAATAAACCTGCCCTTTAAATATAACGAATATCTCTGTCTCATGGAGAAACTCGCCTGGGGAACTCGCCACGTGCCACCAAAATGGGAGCTCTGGTGAAACCATTTCCAGAGTGAACTCAAGGACCCCGCACTCTACAAAACCCCATCAACCCCTGTGCTCATTTCCCCAGCTTCCTCCAAAATCCCACAGTAACTGATGCTCAAGTGCCTGAGCAGACTCTGTCTCTCATCCCTCCACAAAGCTAAGCTCTGTGCTTTGCTCTTCATCCATCTGAAATGCCTTCCCCCATTGCTCTACTTAACAGAGGCATATCCGGCCTTCAGCATGAAAAATAAAAGTTACTTCCTCTTACACATGCTGTCATAGGGCAGCCCCGATATTGGATGGGTTGCCTGGCTGTGGGTCCTCACCCGCGCACTTACAAGGGACTTATTAATACTCCACTGCAGGCACACACAAAAGGTTCATAAAAGGTGTATTTACAAGGGAAAAGGAAATAAGGAAAATGTACAACTCAGGGAGAAAATAGGGAAATAAAGTCTTTAATGCGTCCTACCCGATCCGTCGACCTGGAAACCCAAAGGCACTCTCAGAGCTGGCTGGACGCTGCGAGCTGGCGGAGGGTCAAAATGGGGGACCCCTCCAAAGACCACATGTCTGGCTTTATACCAACCTGGCTGCTGAACCCCACCCTCAGGTCCCAGCCACCTCCCTTTGGTGGTGATGGGATTTGGAGTTCCCAGTGTCTTTGGCTTTGGCCTGGGGTGGGGGTGGAGTCCACAAAGCCTGTATGGAATTAGCTTTAGGACATCCTTTTCCCCCTAACAATTATTTCTTTTTTCACAAAGATAACTTTTTAACAGGCACCATTGTAAAATGGCCTTATCTGTACGTTTAATAGAGAAGCACTCTTAATTTACTCCAAATAACATCAACCACATTAATAAATGTACAAAAGCAGAAGCAACCATTATGGATTTTTAGCAACCATTATGGATTTTTCCCACCCTAATAAATCTATTATAAAGCAATAACTCAGCTATAATTTGTCTTATACTTATTTTAGTATTTTTAATAGGTGTGTTTATGCTGACACATTATCAAGTACTGAAAATAATAATTTAAAGATTTATTTATTTATTTATACAAGCACTGGGTACAGTTAGAAGTGTGGGAGGGTGAGAGAATTCACCAGAGCCAGAAGGGAGAGCAGAGCAGGCAGGAGAGGTCTGCGCGCCATGTGGGACCCTCACCTGGTGGCCAGGGATCGAACTGGTGCTGCAGAGACTGTGGGCAGCTTTGCAACCCAGTGCTCAACTGCTGTGCCACTGGGGAGGCCCTGAAAATAATAATTTAAAAGTAAATGGAAGTTCTCATGGTATTTTATTCCTTTTAAGAAACGTTAGGTATGATATTCTAAAGTAGTAACTTGCAAGTTACACAGAATATTTTTTTAAAAAATTAAAATGAGAAGTATATTTTTAAATTATTAAATACAATTCAAAGGACACTAACTGCTGAATAATTTTGAATAATAATGTAAAACAGAAGTTTTCTAATGATGATCTTTAAGGTTGCGATATGTTGAAATGATTTGTGACTCATTCATTTGTGAATGAATACTGTTCAGCATAACTATTAAAGCTGTGTGCACTCAATGAATATTTAATGTTGTGCCTAAAGATCAAACAACCGTTCCCCAAGAGATCAAGGACAACTGCTGCAAGAACAAAAGGGAGTTTATTGCAGGCTCGAGTCTGGGCCCACCACACACACTGACGCAGTGGCGGATATCCAGAGCCCCGAACCGGGGAAACAGAGGGTATTTATAGGTTTACAAGCAGGCTTAAATTTTGAAACAAGCTGGCAATTACTCATTGGCTACTAAAAGGCATTTTTGGTGCGGGCGCGCTCCGAGTTCAAATTGATTGGACAAAGATATCAGTCTCTCCTTATTTAAGTTGCCTTCTTTTCATTGGACGCCAGAGTGGTCTGAGGCTGTCCTCACTGGGTGTCCAGGATGAGGCGAGGATGAGACATAGTACAAGAATGTTGCATCATTTTCCAGGAGACCTAAACTTATAGCTAAGAAAAATTCTAAAATGGTGGTTACACACAAAATGGCGATACAATGGTCAAGCGCGTAACAACTCGGTTCCACATTTAAAATAACAAATAATAAAAAATCAATACTTAAAATGCATTTTTAAAAAAAGTAACTTCCTCTTAACACCATTCTCAACCTCACCTCTTCTGGATTTTGTGCAAACCCATATTATTAAGCGTATTCCAATGAGCCATCATTTTTGTGCAATGTATGCATTACTCCCATATTCTGAGTTCTTTGAGAGCAGGGATCATGAGGAAGCCAACTTTGTCAGTCAGCAAGTAATTTGTTGGTGAAAAAAAGATTTTGGTATGTATAAATTTTTTAAGGAAGTGGGTTTTATCTCATCAGCCAATTTTATGTTCCTTGGTTAATTGAGATGTTTTAATGGGAAAGGGAAATTTTCTTGTGTTTCTACATGGGCAACTTTCACTTAAAGAGTATGGGGCAGTCTGGGGTCTCCCTGGTGGCACAAGGGGTTAAGCACAGCACTATGAAGCAATCCGCAGCCTCTGCAGCACGAGTTTGATCCTGGTCCCCTGCTGGCCAGGGAGCAACCCACATGGCCATGGTGCAGCAGACCTCTCCTGTCTTGCTGGCTGCTCCCCTCAGCAGTGTATTTCAGTCACTCTGCCTCTTCTGTTCCCCACTCCGTCTCTGGTGTGGAACCAAGCATAAGTATTCTTAGCCATTGCTTTGTGTAACTGCCATTTTAGAATTTTAGGTTTTGCTGGGAAAAGACTGCATTCCAGAGATAGTTTGGACCCTCACTCCACCCTTACTCTCTGGTCACCAATGAGAGCGAACTTGCTGTAATTGGAGCTGCAGGTTGGAGCTGCATCTTGGCCTGGCCAGTCAGCTTAGAATGATAGCCGGGCCAAGTTGGAGAACGCATCCTTGTAGCCAATGAGTAACTGCCAGCATAATTTAACCTTATTAAAAGACCCCTGCTTCCTTTGTTCGGGGCTCTCGGTATCTGCCACTGCATTGGTAGGTGCCTTGAACCTGGACTCGAGTCTGAAATAAACTCCCTTTTGTGTTTGCATCAGCTGTCTTTGGGTTCTTGGAGGCTATACTCACCGAGTCTGCTGACCTTGGGCACAACATCTGGTGAATCCTCTCACCACACACTCCCCCACCCCCCGCACACACAGACCTCTGGCCTGTACTGCAGCCCTTGTATGCATAAATATATACATCTTTAAAAAAAAAAAAAAAGAACACAAAGAGTGTTGCAATCTGCATTTCAGAGATCCAATCCATCTTTTTCTTTGCTCTGGCATAAAATGGCCACTAGGAGGAGTCATAGTTACATACACTTGGTATAATTTCAAGTGATTTATTTCAGAGCAAAAGTCAGCTTTTTTGGCCTCACATTTGTTTAGCCATGATTTTTCAAAAAAAACTAACATGTAGATTTCTTAGTCCTTATCTCCATTCATCAAACCACGCAGGAATCCTTTCACAAATAGTCATATTTGTCATAACTCCAAAGAAGAACACTCCCCATATTTCCTCTATCTTTTGTAAATTATTCATAATACAAGCATCTCCAAATATCCAACAGTTTGATTAAAAAAAAAATTGAAGATAGAAAATGTTAGCCAACATTTTCTGCTCGTTTGTTTTTAAACATCCTTGCCTATCTTTTTATAATATAGGATGTCTCCCCTCAGGTGAATTATTTATTATTTATTAAGAGCCAGGCACCATGTTAGTGTGAAAGTGATACCAGAATTGTAGGTTTTCACGCCTAGTCTCCCAGCCAGGAACTATCCCAGGCTGCAGGGGCAGCGCTGAGCCCCAGCCACTAGACCCCAATGTGTTGGTGTCTCACGAAGCCACAGCAGGAACTTCGTAGACTCTCAAGCAAGCAAGCGAGAAGAGGCAGGTTTGTTTAGAGAAAGAAAAAGTTTATTGAGGAGAAAAGGAACAGAAATAAAGCGGGACTCCCAGGCCACGAAACCAGGCCAGGGAGGGGCAAGGAAGCCAAAGTGGAGTCGTGTCTTCTTTCCCTCATTATTCTAAAGCTCCACCAGTCATTTGTGATTGGTTAGTTCTGGGTGGTCTCACTCACTGCCTAAATGTCTCTGCACTCAGAACTAAATCTCTGTGTCTCAGAACTTCTCTTTTTTTTCTTTATTGTCCTCTATTTGGAATGTCTTGTTAACCCTAAGGTCATAAAGTAAGTCCCTAATGTCATAAGTCCTGGGGTGTTTGATTAGTCCCCTTTGGAATTTGTTGTCCTTATCTTTGGAGACTTCCTTAACTCTCCCGAAGTCCCTGCACTGTCCTTGAGGCTGCCTAATTATCCCTAACTTGCCCTAGGATTCAAAAGTATAGAAAAGGTTAAGAACAGTACATATCTCTCTCTAGTCTGTTCATAACCTATGGCGAAAAAAAGATAAACAGATTCATACATTTTCTTTATTATTCTTAATTAATTTTAAAAAATGTCTTACTTTGTTGTAATCTCCATAGTTCGCCCATCATCGTATCACCGGTAAACCATCACCATATTCCCTTGTGTTCATTCCCTGTTTGCCCCCCCAGATTCTTACATTTTAAAGAGGTGAGTAATATAGGACCTCCCTGGTGGTGCAAGGGGTTAAGACGCAACCTATAAAGCTGTCGGCAGCCACGGCAGCACGAGTTCGATCCCCGGCCAGCCAGAGAGCAACCCACATGGCGCAGCAGACCTCTCCTGACTCGCCCGCTGCTCCCCTCAGCAGTGTATTTCAGTCAGTCTGCCTGTTCTGTTCCCCACTCTGTCTCTGGTGAATCCTCTCACGCCCCACACCGCTGGCCTGTACCCCAGCTCTGGTGAATCCTCTCACGCCCCACACCGCTGGCCTGTACCCCAGCTCTGGTATGCATAAATAAATAAATCTTAAAAAAAAGAGGTGAATAATATAATAATAGAACAGAAGAACATATATGCAAATGTGACAACAAAACCACTGGGTTGAATCCATTAGTTAACCAGGCTTACAGGGCAAAGGAAAGCCAATTTAGGAAGAGCATATGTTAAGAAATTTAAAAGGACAAAGCATGAATTTCCACTAGTGAAGGCCAATTCTCTAAAAAAAAAAAAAATCAATTCCATATTCTTTAAAATGAGTTTTCTAAATGGAGAAAGGAAATTTCAATGCCCTCTTTCTTTAAAAAAATCTTAAAAATAATCAAGTTAATTCTTCTGTACAGTGTGAATAGTGGTCTATTCTCATTCCGTCACGCATGGTTGTCCATTTCCCCAATCTCACTTGCTGAAGAGACTTTTCTTTCTCCATTTTATATTCTTGGCTCTTTTGTCATAAAATAAATCCATATAAGTATGGATTTATCCCTGGGTTCTCAATTCCCTTCCATTGGCCAGTGTGTCCATTTTTATTCCAATACCATATTGTTTTGATTAATATTGCCTTATATAATTTGAAGTCCAGGAGTGTGATACCTCCACTCTCTCTTTTTTAGGTCTTTTGTGGTTCCATGTGAATTTCAGAAATGTTTCCTCTATTTCTTTGAAGAATTTACTGACTTGAAACTTTAATAAGGATTGCACTGAATTTGCATATTACTTTGGGTAAGTCGGCCATTTTAGTGATGCTAGTTCTTCCAATTCAGGAGCCGCTAATATCTTTCCATTTCTTTGTCCTATTTCTTGAAATACTATAGTTTTCATTGTACAGATCTTTTAACTCCTTTGTTAAGTTTATTGCTATTTATTGGTATTTCATTATTTTTGATATGATTGTAAATAAGTTTGTTTTCTTGATTTCATTTTCTTCTAGTTCATTGTATGCATACTGGAATGCAACAGGCTTTTGTATATTGATTTTGTAGTCTGTCACTTGTTATATTGATTTATTGCTTTAATTTCCTCTTTCATGTCGTTTTAAGGTTTTATATGTATGTTATGTCAGCTGTAAATAGTGATAGTTTTAATTCTTGTTTCCCAATTTGTATTCCCGTTCTTTCTTTCTCTTGCCACATTGCTCTAATTAGAACTTCCTATACTATCTGGTGAAAATGAACAACTTTGTCTTAGAGGTAGTACATGGAACTGTTATAGGGCAGCCCCGATATTGAACAGGTTGCCTGGCTGTGGGTCTTCACCTGCATGCTTTAAAGGAACTTATGAATACTCCACTACAGGCATACACAAAGGTTAATAAAAGGTTTATTTACAAGGGAAAAGGAAATAAGGAAAATGTACAACTCAGGGAGAAAATAGGGAAATAAAGTCTTTAATGCGTCCTACCCGATCCGCCGACCTGGAAACCCAAAAAGCACTCTCAGAGGTGGCTGGATGCTGCGAGCTGGCGGAGAGCCAAAATGGGGGACCTCCCCAAAGCCCACGTGTCTGCCTTTATACCAACTTGGCTGCTTAACCCCACCCTCAGGTCCCAGCCACCTTCCCTTTGGTGGTGATGGGATTTGGAGTTCCCAGTGTCTTTGGCTTTGGCCTGGGGTGGGGGTGGAGTCCACAAAGCCTGTATGGAATTAGCTTTAGGACATCCTTTTCCCCCTAACAGAACCATAAAACACATAGCAGGAAAGAGTCACGTCATAGGCTTCAGTGATGTCTTTGGGAACTTCAATCCAACAACAAAGGAAAAAAAGCCAAAATACGCTAAGCACACTAAAAGGCTTCTGCACAGCAAAAGAAAATATCAAAAAAAAAAAAAAAAAAAAAAGATAGGAAGGAAGGAAAAGAAACCCTATTCATTGGGAGAAAACACTTGTGCACCATACATCTGACAAAGGACTAATATCAAGGATCTACAAATAACTCATGCAAATCAACAAAAAAGAAAACAACAACCAATTTAAAAATGGGCAGAGGGCATCCCTAGTGGCTCAAGGGGTTAAACACAGCACCGTGAAGAAATCCACAGCCTCTGCAGCACAAGTTTGATTCCCAGCCAGCTAGGGAGCAACCCACATAGCTCAGCAGACCTCTCCTGACTTGCCCGCTGCTTCCCTCAGCAGTGTGTTTCAGTAGATCTGCTTGTTCTGCTCCCCACTCTGTCTTTGGTGAATCCTCTCACCCCCCCCACACCTCTGGCCTGTACCCCAGGTCTTCTATGCATAAATAAATGCTTATAAAAAAAATTAAAAGCAAAATAAAAAGTAAAAATGGGCAGAAAAGCTAAGTAGATCCTTTTCTAGGAAGACATACAGTTGGTCAATAGGTACATGAAAAAATACTCATCACCACTTGTCACAGGGGAATGCATGGTTCTGTAACGATGTTAGCATGAGAAGCTGTGTTTCAGGGCAGGGAGAGGGACACCCCAGCACCCCGAATCCTGCCTGCTCTAAATAGTTTCTTCCATCCATCACACCAAGACAACACATACAGACCTTTAATAGAAAGGAACTTTAATACAATAAGTGTGCAACACAGAAAAGACAAAGAATATAGTTTCCAAATCAAGCACCTAAAGTTACCCATCCCCTCGTGAGTAAAAGTCCAGCCAAAAAGGATTGGCCCAAAACAAGGCCTGAAGCTTGCCACAAGTCTAAAGCACTTCCAGAGGGGACCCATAGAGAAGGGTCAGACAAGTTTGGGAGAAAAAGAGCAAAATTAAAATGAAGATAAAATCTGCCATTGTCACCTCCCCATGGGTCTGTCACCCACATCTGTTTCAACCAGTCCACGACCAAGAAGCAAGCACAGCTTCTTCACATGTCTCCCTGCTCCATGTGCCTCCTCCAGGTCTCCTTGCTCTCCATCCTGCTTCCTTCTTTCTCCATTTTCCTCTCCAGCTTCTTCTCAACCCTGGTCAGCAACACTCTCCCTTGGGTGGGCCAGGGAACCTGAACCACCCCTTTCCCTATGGACCACCCTATTACAGCTGGACATGGGTGTATAAGAACTCTAATTTTTTTTGCCACTTTTCTGTAAGTTTAAATTATTTCAAAATAAAAACTGAAAAGAATAAATTTCATGAACTTCCAATTAAATAAGTTACATTGAAAGTAGGAAAAGGATAATGATGAACTATTGCCAGATGCAAAAATATGGATGAATCTCAAAAAAGTATGTTAAGCAAAAGAAACCAAACTTAAGTGTATATACTTTATAATTTGATTTATTTGAATTTTGAACAAGTCTAAAGTAAAGGTACTAGAAAGTCTGTCAGTGAGTGCCCTGGAGAGGGAGGAATTGGTTGCAAAAAGATATGAGAGAACTTTCTAGGTTTGTGAAAAAATTACACATCTTAACTAGGCTGATGGCTATGATAGAGGATAAGGACAGAAAAACTGGAAAAGAGGCTCCACAAGACCAAAACCTGGCTCACATGTTGCCAAGAGTTGGCGGTGGAGGTAGAAGGGATTAACATAGCCACTAACCCGGCTATAGGCACTAAGATCCTTAGGTGCCAAAGCCCACATCACAAAGCACAAGCAAGACCCAAGCAGGTGTCAGATACTATAGATAGGGGGTGTCAGTAGCGCTGACCTTAAGGTAAAGATATGGAGATTAGGGCCATTGTAGAAATTTGGCCCCTTCCAGATTCAACATATGTTTTTTTCCTTTCCTTTTCTTTCTTTTTTTTTCAGGGAAGAGCGCGAACGCAGTCCCCCACTACCACAAATTATGCAGTCGAGTTTCCCACATTTGGGGAAATCTCAGGGGTCAGCACATCCGGAGTGTAATGGATAAGCCTTGCCCTGGGAAAACCACCTTCGTGATCATAGTATCTCCCCTGCCAGGTAAGTATCAAATTCAACATATTTTATTCAAAGTCAACAACAAACAAACCACTCCAGGAAGGAAGGAGCCCCTCCCAAAGGGAAGTCTATATCAGTGCAGTCTCTGCTGCTGCACGGGACAGGCAGCCATCCTTCTGCCCACCTGTGCCTATGCAGGTGCCTCTTTTCCCCAACTTGCCAGGGCCACTGAGAGGGGAGTTCTGGTGAAACCTTTCCCAGAGTGAACCCAAGGACCCTGCTCTCCAAACTCAGCAACTCCAAATATGACATCAGTTACATGGGTGTTCACATTTGCAAAATCTCACTTTTTAAGGTGCTTTAGTTGTATGTAAATTATACCTCAGTTGAGTTTTTTAAACTCTTTATAGGATAGAAACATGAATAACATGTAAGTTTAAAAGAATTATTTATAAAGTATATGGGTCGTGTGAAAAATAACACTAATTTGATCAAGGAAAGACCCAAGAACAGACTTGGGTCTGTTTAAAGCTTTGAAAATAGCCATAACCCCCAAATTGACCCTAAACTTCTGATCCGGCACTGAGAAATGTTCTAAATTTTCCAGGAAACAGGGTGGAAGCAGGCTGTTCCCACACTTGCAGCTAGTTCTGGCCTCCAAGTATATTTGAGATTAATTCACAACTATTAAACAGCTAGTAAATGGTCCACACTCGTGGACACATGCCATGCAAGAGCTCCCTTTGAACTTCATGCCATTTCCTTCCTCAGCTTGGAAACACCAAGCCCAAAGATGCCTGTGTTAGCCAAAGAGCCTGTTAAGCTGACCTGAATGATCCAGGGCCGTACCTCCAGAGTTAATCAAAGCACATGCTGGTGTCACCATTACACTTCCAGCCCCAAACAAGTATCCCAGGGGAGCTGCCGAGTCTAGTAAGCCACTGACAGGGAAAATCTAGCAAAGAAAAATACATGTAAGAAAGATGTGGAAAAAGTTGACTTTGAGGTGTTTTTCCTGGGTCATTCGCATTACAGGCGTAGGGGAATGGTGAGGGAGTAAATCTGACATGGAGAAAGGAGGCTGGATTTAGATGTCAGATGGGCCAGAAATCTGAAAACTAGTTTTCATTCATTCTTGGGAAACGTATTTAAATCACTGGGTTTTAGTTTACTTGTCTGAAAAAAACAAAAACAAAACTGAGTGTATATATGTCATAGGGTGAATCCATATTATGTTAATAACTCTCCCTGGAGGTTTGTTAAGTATTAGTAATATCAGCAAAATCTAGGTGTTTTCACACTTTCTGACCCAGTAGCTGGATTTGAATGGGTTTGATCTGTACATCTATATCTTTTTCTGTTTATGTTATTTATCCCACCAATTCTCAAGGACCCACCCTTGCTTGCATCAAACTCTCTCAGAGACATACTAGAAAAGAGAATTCTTAGGACTTCCCCACCCCCCAGACTCCCTGAAGAATATGTGGGGGTGACCCAGTGAAACTTTTTTTTCAAATATATGATTTTTTTAAGATTTATTTTTATTTATTTATCCATACAAGAACTGGGGTATAGGCCAGAGGTACAAGGGTGAGAGGATTCACCAGAGACAGAGTGGGGAGCAGAACAGGTGGATTTACTGAAATACACTACTGAGGGAAGCAGTGGGCAAGACAGGAAAGGTCTGCTGCACCATGTGAGTTGGCTTCCAGCATTGGGATCGAACTCAGGCCGCAGTGGCTGACTATAGTTTGATAGCGCTGAGACTTAAACCCCTGTGCCACCAGGGAGGCCCCTTCAAATAAGTTGTTTTAACAAAAAAGAGGTACCACTACACTTGCATGTGAATGTTCAAACTCTGGAACTCTGACAACATCAGATTCTGGTGAGCACATGAATGACAGGAATACCCACTCATTGCTGGTGGGAATACAAAATGGTACAGCCACTTTGGAAGAAAGTGTGGCGATTTCTTGCAAAACTAAATTTACTCTTATACCATGCAGCAATTGTGCTCCTTGTTATTTACCCAAAGGAAAATATCAATACACGTCAAGAGCCTCCCTGGTGGCCTAGGGGCTAAGTCTCAGCACTATCACCTCAGCATGTGAGTTCGATCCTCAGCCAGGGAGCTAACCCACATAGGACAGCAGACCTCTCCTGTGTCACCTGCTGCTCCCCTCAGCAGTGTATTTCAGTAAATCCGCCTGTTCTGCTCCCCACTCTGTCTCTGGAGAATCCTCTTACCCCCCCCATACACACACCCCTCTAGCCTACACCCCCATTCTTCTATGCAAAAATTAAAAAATAAAAATAAAAATAATTTCTCCTTTAAAAAAAAGAAAGAAAAGAAAATACATGTCGACACAAAAATCTGTATGGGGATGTTTATACCAGCTTTATTCAGCGTTGTCAAAACTTGGAAGCAACCAAGATGCCCTTCAGCAGGTAAATGCATAAATGAACTGTGATACATTCAAACAAGAATGCTTTTTAGCACATTCCTTTGCTTTTCTCCTATTTGCAACAGTGAGTCCAATGAGGACTAACCAAAAGCCATTGGTCGCTTCAACTTCATGAAAGTGACCAAATGGTGAGAAGTAAGTCTCTATGTAGGATAGCCTCATAGGAAAGAGGGTGGAGTTTAGAGAACTGTAAAGAAGAAAGCTGGTCAGCTAATGCTGCCTGCCGCTGTGGCTGTGGGCTTCCAGCTCCTGTAACCTTGGCTATTGAGCAAATAAGAGGTTGCCCAGTTTCCAAACACAATCTGGAGAAGCAAAATATACCTAAATGGCATTTTTTTCTCTCTTTAGAGAACAGACCAGGATTGACATCAGTATTTTATAAGTTCCATATTGGATCTGCAACAGCGGTCTGCCTTATTTTATCGCCAAGTTAGTCTGTATTATTGAAGGTTAACACTCAAGTCTGTGGCTTACTGGGAGAATAAAAACTAAGAATAACAGTTGAAGGGGAACAAATGTTATTTCAAAGGTATTCCACATCAGTTACCACACAACCCAGGTGAGCTTGTCACTCTGCACCCGCCTGGGTGCAGTAACAAACCAGTATCCCCTTATTTGTATAAAGGGAGGATCCCCCAAATTTGACTTACAGCTATGCTGAAGCTTTGACTTCAAAATAACTACTCCTGGGTCAACTGGTCCAGGCAGAACTTAATTTTATACTTTTTACTCTTTTCCAAACCCAATACACACACATAAGCATATGCTCAGACATTTTCCTTCTTTCTCTAGCTGATTACATTGACAGTTTTAAATTCTTCTGTGGTTCAGAAGAAGAGGTTTTGGATAATACAGCACATTTATTTCCATTTCTAGGCAATATTTTACTAATAACATAAGATTTGAGGTCAAAGAGAGCCGTGTTCATATCCCAGGACCAAAACTCCATGGGTGACCTAAGTCTCATCCCTCATTATACCTATTACATTTCATTTTGATGGAATATTATTTAATAGCATAACCATAAGAATAATAAAGTATGAAAAATATCTCCAATGCTCTATGAACACAGAATTCCTTTCATTATCAGTAAATCTGATGTCCACAGCATATTTCTCAGTTTACAAAGTTCTTTACACATATATTATCCAAATAAGATAATAAATAGTAACTCATAATGATCTTAAGAGGGTGATAACATTGCAAATCTTATCTTACAGATCAAGAAGCACAGACAGTCACTGGTCAGGTGACTAGACCAGGTTGTGTGTAACCAAGACTGTGGAATCTGTGTGATAGCTTTCATTTTAAAGACAGTTTTAATTGTCAAACAATAATGTAACAGACTTTTACAAGTTTCAGAGACATTGTCTTAAGCCCTGCGCTATAACAAACAATAAATGATAGTTTCTTCCACCCATGCCATCTTATTTCATGGAGAGAAAATCAGCTCCCTGGCTACTCTCAACCATTGCCTGAGAGCTCGCCCTGGGTGAGTTGATACCATCTTCCTGAACCATTCTCTTCCTTTGGGGCATCAATAGGACCCAAGGATTTGATCTCATTTCATTAAGGAATAAATACTAATTAGAGTAGATGATGATAATTAATGAGAAGTGGGTTAAATGCTTTGTGAATTGGCTTACAATTTCTTCATCACCCCACTACCGAAAAAGATTCACCAAACACATATCTGTTGGCGGTTTCTTCTAACTTCTGGGAGCTGTGTGCTCTTCCATTGGAGTCACACATATAAGGCGGCTATTATTCCTTGAAATACATTCTCATTTGCAGTTCTACAAAACTCATGTGAAGCTTTTTAGGCAGCAGAAATCTCGAAGAATACAGAGTCTAACAAATTAGAATGCAACTCTTGAGTCTGGCACTTCCTAACTCTGTAAGCACAATTTTTTAGTATACAATACAGTATTGTTATTCAACACACAATGTTTTATAGCAGATGTCTAGAACTTCTACGTTTTGTATAACTAAACCTTTAGATTCACAATAGCATGGATAAACCTTGGAAGGCATTACACTAAGTGAATAAGCCAAGTTCCATTCTTACAACAGTTCTTTGAATGTGGAAATTTCCCTGAGGAGTCTTCCTCATCTTCTATGTACCTGATACAAAGAAGACACTTAGTATTGTTGAATGCATACATGACTGAATTGAATGAATTTCACTCTGTGCAATTACAACCTCCAGATTTCTACTGGGTGCTGTCTGTGCACTGACAATCCTTGTATTCATTCATAGCCAATTCCTTATTAAAAGCCCACAGCAACTGATCCAAGTCTTTACACATCCTTCACACCCTAATCCATTTTTGCCACCACAATCAGCCTCTTTAGTCAGTCTGTTTTCTCCTTGGAAATCTCTGGGGAGAACAATCTTTGCACATAATCATTTAAGGTTATACCTCACAAGCCCTGTCTACTCCTTGGTGTTTTCTGCTGACAAAAACCTTTTCCAAAGCACACTATTATGATTAAGTCCACACTTTTTCCTACTGAATGTCTAAAACACATTGTGAACCGCATGGAACAGTTTTTAAACCCAATGTTTTCTCACATAAGTCTTTATTCCTCTTCAAATCACCAGCCTCCAGACCTTGCCTTAGGAGAAACCAAAGAAAATAGAAAAATCCATGCAAATATATCAACCAGTTTTAGTCTGAAAATATTTGCTTCTAGGAGCCTACCAATTTCAAAATCAGGCTCTTCCACATCAAAAAATCTTGTCCATTCTCAGGGGATTTATAGCAACTCCATTTTCCTGTTCCTAACAAAATGCAGGACAGAAGTAAGATGGTATCCATGGAGGAAGTAGGAGGTTGGTGCTTTAAATAAATGTGAGACTGAAGAAAGGCCCCTGGTAATCAAGCAAGTTCCTCTGAGCCATGTCAATGCTATGAGCCCTGAGCTGACCCAAGATTGAAGACATTTAGCTAGTTTCTGTAGGAATTATTGTCAAAAGTCTTTCAGGCAAGCTATTTTAACTTAGACCATTATTGACTATCTTAGGTCTAACCATCAAACCCTTCAATCCTTCAGTTCTAATACTCCCACATTTCTGCTATTATCAGCTTTGTCCAACTTAAGTTTTTTATAGATTGACTCCACTCTGCCTCTACTGAAGTTGGCCAAATGGCTAACATAAACTCCATATGAAATGGAGTAATATTCATTATTGAGTGAAATCTTACAAAGTGAAAACTTGCACATTTATTTGATGCTCTGGAGTTTATATCCATGGTGCAAATCATGTTCTGTTTTTTTTTCTACAGGATTCCAGGCCATTTGTGTCAAAAACATAGTAATATATTGAGAAAAATGTCTCCAATATATCATTAAGGACATATCTGCATTTGAAAATCTAAAATCTATAGATGACATGACTGCTTCAGTTTTCAAAGGGTTTTTTTTTTTTTTCACAACCTCCTCCTTAAGAGTCTTCAAATAAATCAACCTGCCAGCATGTTGAAACTGCTTTCTATGTTGTGTGCTGCAAAAAAAGCTCAGAGTTTACAAGAAAACCACTAATCCCCACACTAGAGGCACTCAGTCTCTTATAGCAGGTGGTAGCTTATCCTGAAGTCATGATTATCTTTAGAGAAGTGAAAACTATCATTTAGGAAAATTTTATAAGAAAAAAAGCTAAAAGAAAATTCTATCCATGAACTTTGCAAATAGGATTAGATTTGTTTAAAATAGTGTAACTAATTTTCTTATGAATATGTATTTCTCCATGGGACCTAGAATTTAAAAATTAGTGAATAGGTGGTTGTATCAATATTTGGTCGTGCCTCCTGAACTGGACTACACAGCTGCAGACCACGTACTGGCAACCACCATGAAACAGTGATTGCCGAAGAATGCACCTCCAGCTTGACTTAGATACCAAGCTACCTGTTCAATCCTGAACCAAATAGAATGAAGGACAGACAGGATTATATGGACTGTTTTGTTTATTTATTTATCTATCTATCTATCTATTTAAAGATTTATTTATTTATTATACAAGAGCTGGGGTGTAGGCCAGAGTGCAGAGTGGGTGAGAGGATTTGGTCTCAGCACTATCAAGGTATTGCCAGCCACTGCAGACTGAGTGTGATCCCTGGCCAGGGAGATGACCCACATGGCACAGCAGACCTTTCCTGTGTCTCACCCACTGCTCCCCTCAGCAGTATATTTCAGTAGATCTGCCTGTTCTGCCCCACTCTGTCTCTGGTGAATCCTCTCATCACCACCACCCCCACCTCTGACCTACACCCCAGTTCTCGTATGCATAAATAAAAAACAAATCTTTAAAAAAATAATTAAGCAGAGGACTTCAGGTTGACAGTGGAGAAAAGATTCCCTCTCTCTCTCCTGGATGTAAACAAGAAGATAGTTGACCTGAATTGCTACCAGAAACCATCTAAAATTATAAGAACACTTTATAAGGTTATCAACCCTTAGAAGAATAATAACAATACAAAACACAATAAAACAAAACAACAACAAACAGACAATTATAAACCAGAGACATCCTGCAGGAACAGGGAGGGATTGGAAAGGAGGGAGGAAGGAACACAGGGGACTGTGGCAATGGTGCACGAGTGAATTTGTGGTGGAAATTATTTTTTTTTAAAGATTTATTTATTTATTTATTTATACAAGCACTGGGTACAGTCAGAAGCGTGGGAGGGTGAGAGAATTCACCAGAGCCAGGGCCTCCCAGGTGGCGCAGCGGTTGAGCGCTGGGTTGCGAAGCTGCCCGCGGCCTCTGCGGCGCCGGTTCGATCCCCGGCTGCTCCGCGGCCACCGAAGGAGGGTCCCACATGGCGCGCAGACCTCTCCTGCCGCCCGCTGCTCCCCTCAGCAGTGTACTTCGGTCCTTCTGCCTGTTCTGCTCCCTGCTCTGGCTCTGGTGAATTCTCTCACCCTCCCGGCTTCTGACTGTACCCAGTGCATGTATAAACCAAACAAACAAATAGATAAATAAATAAGACATGCCTCTAGAAAATTAAAAAAAAAAAAAAAAAAAAAGAATTCACCAGAGCCAGAGCAGGGAGCAGAGCAGGCAGAAGGACCAAAGTACACTGCTGAGGGGAGCAGCGGGCGGCAGGAGAAGCCTGTGTGCCATGTGGGACCCTCGCCTGGTGGCCGGGGATTGAACCGGCGCTGCAGAGGCTGCAGGCAGCTTCACAGCCCAGAGCTCAACCTCTGCGCCACCAAGGGAGGCCCTGTGGTGGAAATTCTATGGGGACTACACTGAAGAAAAGAAAGCAAACATTGTTTAAAAATGAACAATGATGTAAAATATATAAATAAATTTTTAAAATTTAAATAAATATAAGAATTGACAGGATATAACAAATTCAGAAAGAATAAACTAAGTACATTACCTGCAAAAAAAAAAAAAAGGTATCAAGGTATCATACCCTTACAAGGCAAAGCAGAGCAAAAAGAAAGGAAACTGATGACTTAGTACCATCATTGAGTCACTGGATCATTTGTGTTTATTTTTCTGTGGCATGCAACCAAAAAAAATCCTAAAAAGTACCCAGATCTTTAAAAAATGTCAAAGTTGTCTTTCCCTCCAAATGTTTTACTACTGAGAAATCGCTGGTGATTTTTCACCCTAGTGCAAGTGCTGCATTCAGGGAAAGCAAAGAAGAAACAAAACCTGAATTGAAGGAAGGAAAGAAGAGTCATTACCTGGATCATCAAGAGACCAAGGTGATTTTCCATATGATGACACATACAGGAGGCGTTAGAGCATCTGGGTCTACTCTGCACCTGATCTTACATTTCATTCACATAAATCCTATAACCAGGCATTTGATCTTCTCAGAAATAGGAAAAAAAAACACAGACACAGTCCTTTGACTGTTATAAAACTCACCAGCAAAGCAGATCTTTGCCTCTACTGCTAATAAACATCACAGCCTTAGCCAGAAGCACCGTTCTCAGGGAGGGAAAGTCTGCATTTGTTAAATTCATCTTCTCTTTGGCTCCCCACCTACAGTTTCACCCCACGTTTGGTCTGAAAATACACAGACACCTACCAAGATCTCCTGGAAGGCATGGAAGCCATGGCTGGAGCACTGAAAGCTGGAGACCATTTGGATAGTTCTCAGTAAGCAAGCATCTTCCACAGCTTTGAGGTGGAGAAAACTTGGCTTTGTGGTGATGGTAAGCATACTTTCTGGAGTCAGAGAGCCTTGTCTCAATACAGCCTTTGCTTCTTATATGTTCTGGATGTTGGATAAGTTTCTTAAGTCATATATAGTTTAGCATCCTCATATGTAAAATGGAGGTGATAATGACTACACACCTCTAATGGCTGAAACATCTTGATCTCCATCAATCACTTAGCACAGCACCTAGCTGGAAGTGAACTCTCAATATTACACTAGCTATTAAGATGTATGGGAAGCAGGACTTCCCTGGTGGTGCAAGGGGTTAAGCACAGCATTGTGAAGCTACCTGCTGCTTCTGCAGCACAAGTTTGATTCCAGCTGGCCAGGGAGCAGCCCACATGACGCCTCAGACCTGAGGCTCACCCGCTGCCCCCCTCAGCAGTGTATTTCAGTCAGTCTGCCTGTTCTGTTCCCCATTCTGTCTCTGATGAATCCTCTCACCCCCTGCACCTCTGGCCTTCAACCCAGTTCTTGTATGAATAAATAAATAAATCTTAAAAAAGAAAAGATATATGGAAAACAGAAGCAACAATAACAACCCAGTCAGCAGCACTGAAATGGTTAAAAATCCAGGTAAGGGTGCTTTTCAGATAGGGAACAAGAACATGTTTTTTAAGAATTATCCAGAGCTCTTCATAAGCAGTTTAGACTACTTATGTTTATACTCCTGACTGTTGCATTTTCTTATCTAATAAGAAACTTTGCCAGTTCTTCCACTTTATCAATAATGAGTTTGCCTATCACATCTGTAAACAATCAGACCAAGGTCAAGTTTTGCAGGTACTTCCTTCTCCCATCAATAATTTGAAATTGCTTTTCCAGTACCCAAACACTACTACTGCTACACACACACACACACACACACACACACCCACACACACACATTCTGCTTCTTATTTTTTGCATCACACTGTGGCTAAAGAGAAAAAAGAAACTATTACTTATAAATCAGACATTGTTTTCAAGTCTAGGTTAACATTCCTGGAAAATCCATCTATAGTATTTTTCAGGCAGGTTAAAAATCTCTCAGCTGTGATCAAATAGCGTGCCAAGAACATGGTCAGACAGGGAGTTTGGAAAACTGGAAAGGGAGATTTATTTCCATGTGAAAAGTATATCATAGTCAGCTGGGTTGACTATGAAAAGTATATCATAGTCATTCTGTCATGCAGGGTTCTGTGGACAAACCTGTGCTCCGGAAAGAAGTAAATTGGATTTGAGCATGGGGTCCAATCAATATCAGGGTCGACTCGATTCTTCTATCAAGAAGGACTCACTCTTCTCTCCTTTCTCCATTAAAGAAATAACCTTCATTATGGCACATTTGCTAGCATGGATGGTTGAAATTTGAATCTGTAGAGACGGCCATCTATGCTCTGTGTTATGTGACTTTGCTCTATCAACCTCAGGTGACTCTTTGGGCCCCATGATAAGTATAACCTCTAAAACCTGTGAATCACTCAAAATGAAAATAGGTTTCTATTCATGCAGATCTTTCAAAAAAGAATAGAGGACTGACAGTCCTACTGAGAAGCCTTTTGATTCCAAGTATCACTACAGAAATGAAATAAGTTTCAGATTTGGTAAAGAGGGAAGGTCTTACTGAGGCATAAGTAGGAGGGAAGGACGTAGAAGGGACAACGTTTCCCTACCTGACAATCACAAAGAGTCTGAAATTCTAAGTTTTAACTTCAATAACATAATAGGAAAAAAAATAAAGCATGAAATTTAGAATTAAACAGACAGCAACTTGACTCCATATCCTGCACTAAGTCATGGCTGTATTTTGTGTTTCAGTTTCATCAACTATAAAATGGAAATAATAATGGCCTCAGAGTCTTACTATATCAAATGAGTCTGACTATGTCAAATGAGATGGCATAGACTGTTCCTTTGCAAAGCCAAATAAATGGTTCTTCACCGCAAAAGTAACTATCATTAAAATAAAGATACCTTACTAAATAGGGGAAATATTTGAGCATCATACATTTGATAAATGACTAATATACGAAGAACTGATACAACTCAACAAATAAAAAGACAAATAACCCAATTACAAAATGGGCAGAACAGGGCCTCCCCTGGTGGCGCAGCGGGTTGAGTGCAGCGCTGTGAAGCTGTCCGCGGCCTCTTCATCGCCGGTTCAATTCCCAGCCGGCCGGCGAGAGTCCCATATGGCATGGCAGACCTCTCCTGACTCGCCAGCTGCTCCCTTCAGCAGTGCTTTCAGCCCATCTGCCTGTTCTGCTCCCCACTCTGTCTCTGGTGAATTCTCTAACCTTCCTGTGCCTCTGGCCTGTACCCAAGTGCTTACACAAATAAACAAATCTATTTTAAAAAAATTGGGCAGAACAAAGCTCTCCTGACTAAAAAGGTGTTAGTGAGAATGCAAATTGGTCCAGCTCCTAGGGAAAAGAGTGTAGAGGTTCCACAACATTTTCTTTTCTTTCTTTTTTTCTTTATTTATTTTAATTTATATATATGTATTTTACATCATTGTTCATGTCTGTACAATGTATGCTTATATGCTTTCTCTTTCAGGTGTGTTCCCCACAAAATTCCCACCTCCACAACATTTTAAAAATAAGTCTACCCTGTGATCCAGCAATTCCACTCCTAGGTGTCTATCCTAATAACACACAAGCAAAGAACAACCAAGAGCACTTTCTGTGTTTGGAGAAACAAGTCCTTCATTGACAAGAGATTGGGGGTGTGTGGGGTGACTAGAACATATCACAGTGCTCATTCTGTAGAACAAAACTTTCCAATCCATGGAAAAGTCAAGGTTTCCCCAGTGGCACAGACATGAAATAGCTAATCCAGCAGGTGGCAGTATTATGATTCATGTGTTAGGTCTGGGTTAAAGGGCTTGAGTCAAGGTTCTTAGATGTAAGCAACTGAATTAGTTCTTACTGCTTGGAGCATTAAAGGATTTAAGGAAAGTCATGGATGAGTTCAAGAAGTTGCTGGAAAGACCCAAGAAGCAAACTTAAAAATGGGCAGGAATAGTAGAGAGGGTGGGTATCGAGAATGTTAACCAGGGTCCTGCCACAGGAGCAGCCTGGATTGGGTGCCTCTTCTGACATCAGGGCACAACAGGTGCCCCCCACCGCCCCCCAATGCTGCCTCTGACTCAGAAATGAATTCTGACTTGTCCCCTGCTACTCAGCTATTCTAGCTCCAAATTCAGAGACCCAGACAGTAGTATTTAATGACAGTAGTGGAGGCAGGGGTCCCCATTCTACCTGCCAGGGCTCAGGGGGAGGAAGCTTCTAAGCTTTCAAGCTTCCTTAGGAGGATATGACGTCCTGCCTCCCCTACCCCACAACTCATGAAAAGAAATATCCTTGAGCATCAGAGGGGCTCCACACACTGGACTGATTAAAAACAAAAATACATGAAGAATGAAGAGCTGCCCATTCACATGGCACAATACTCCTGAGAAAGGGTACACAAGAGTTACACAGGAGGCCAGCCCCAAACATATAAAGAGGGACAGGCAATGGATTGGTAAAACAGAGCAGAAAAACAATAAAGACCCAACAATCAGTTGGGCTTAACACTTGTGAGAAGGGGTTAAGGAGAATTATGCGGATGAGGTGGACAGATGTGGTGTTGACAGAAGGCTCCAATCTCTTCAAAGTAACAAGTTACAAAAATGTACTCAAGAAGCCAAGGCCAAGTCCCAATCAGAGGATGGAGATTAGTGAGAACTAAAATTCAGAGAGTGGGCAGATACCCTTGGCCCACTCCCAGCAAAAATATTGGCAACAAGACCAGTGCCACATTCTTTCCAGTGTAAGGGGAAGGCCCTGACACTACAGCCATGTTTGACCAGGACTGACTCAGGCACCAAGGAGGAGCTGAAATAGCTTTCTCCTCTTATGGCCATGTCCTCCAAAGCCCTCCCCCAAAGAAAGGAAAAGACAAAAAACATTCATCTCCTGCCAACTACACAAAACCTGTGGGAAGTGTTTTCACAAATATTCTCTCCAAAACCTTACCAAGAAGCCTGTTATCCCATTTTCCCAGAGCAAATGCTGAATATCATAAATGTCAAAAAAACCTGTCCTGTCAAAGAACCTGATGTAAGATTCAAACTCTCGTCTACCTCCAAACAGGTCATACATTTCTTATTATTTATGCTCACTCTCATCCCTTACTGTATTCTAGATTCTACATTCCTCATTTTACTCTGATAGGGCACTTTGCATTTCTGAGACTTCTCAAGTCCGAATTTACATTCTCATTAGAATATGGTGG
>NW_026555331.1:18148962-18190188 GCF_014898055.3 Talpa occidentalis | reverse complement strand
TTAAGTTTCTTAACATCTTCTGGTCTTGAACTGTGTGGTTCTCTTGTATTTGGATTTTCTTGTCAACAACCCTGTAAACTCACAGTGCCTGTAATGCAGTACAGTACTACAAATGTATTTTCTCATTCTCATACTTTTCTTAGTAACATTTTCTTTTCTCTAGCTTACATTACTATAAGATTATACTATATATACATATAATATACAAATAAGAAGGGTTGACTATTTACCATCAAGGCTTCTCATTATTAGCAAATTATTAGTAGTTAAGTTCTGGAGAGTCAAAGGTTTACACACAGGTCATAGCAGGGATTTACAACAGCATGGAGGTTGGCAATCCTAACCACATACTGTTCAAGGGTCAACTAAATATGGACACTGGCGCACAGTATATGGTCATTACATGGACATTCTTTTCTTCTTTCCAGATTCCATTCTGCCTTGAGTGGCTGTCAGGAAATGAAGCAAGTGAGTGGCAGCAACCTTCATCCAAATACGGACGTGGACATCCACTCTACAGAGGAAGGCGCAGGTCTTCACAGGCATTGTTGCCGCAGTGACTCACAGCTGCTTTCTCTCTGGCCCCTCCCATCCTGCTCAGATTGGACCTAAGGCGTGAAGGTTGACGGTACAATGCCAGCATCCTGCCCAACAGGAAAAAAGTCTCCCGGAAAAAAGTCTCCCAATCTGCTCTGAGGCCTGAGTTCCAGGAAAATGTATTACAAACTCGAGTGTCATAGGCCTGCTGAGTAAGAATTACAGCTACCATTTACCTAAGTGATTAGTGCATGTTTGGCCCAGAATTAGGCATGTGCAAGCATTATTTAAATCAGCCCTTCCAACATTTTAAGCAGTAACTATGAGTTCCCAGTTTACAGATGAGGAAATAGAGGCTAATACAGTAGATGTGAGGCAGGGACCTGATCTTTTGCCAAGT
This sequence comes from Talpa occidentalis, assembly GCF_014898055.3. NCBI lineage: Eukaryota > Metazoa > Chordata > Mammalia > Eulipotyphla > Talpidae > Talpa > Talpa occidentalis. The sequence continues at coordinate 18,189,251 of NW_026555331.1, read as the reverse complement.
TCTTAAGTACTATTTACTACTGAATTGCAGTTACTCTGCAAAGCAAGGCACTGAAGTGTACATGGTTTTCAGAATTTTTAGAGATAAAGAGGAGAATCAGCACTAGCACGTGAAAAGAACAGTGTGACATGCTGTGGGGGAGCTCCACTAGACTCGCTGGGGACAGGCCTTTCATTCTTTTTAAAATCTCTATTTTTAGTACAATAAATGACTCCTAGCAGGAGCTCAGTCACTATGTATTAGATATAAAGCTGACCCTTAAACAATGTGAGTAGGTGGGGTGGGGCACCAAATCCCACATAGTTGAAAGTCTTTGTATAAATTTTGACTATCCTCAAATTTAACTCCAGTCATCCCTTGGTATCAAGGGGTGTGATTTTAGGACCCTGTACCCAATCCCACAGACACTAAAATCCGTTATGGTTGGCCCTTCATATTCAAGGTTCTGTAACTGTAGATTCAATCAACCAGTGTCCAGGATAGTTTGAATCTGTGAACATAGAACCTGCAGGCAGGGAAACTCATTATGCATGGATCACACATTCAATTCCATGCTGTTCTAAGATTCAATGTGAAAGCAAATAAAATAAGGCTACAGAGAGATGTACTGATGGGAATTTAAGGCCCAAGTAGGTACATGGGGGTACATTGGAGAATGTCAGCTTCATAGAGGACAGTGTTGCTAAGCAGGACTTGAGAGGTTGAAAAGAGCAAAGAAGGTAGAAGATACATATAAATAGAGGCATAGTGCAGTGGCATAAACATGGGCATGGAGACTTGGGGCGGACATAGTGCTTAGAGAATTATGTGTCCACAAGTTATCTTGGCAAGGAGCCTCTTAAACCAACAAAGGACTGGTGGTTCTTTGTATAAGACTGTTATCCAGAAATAGGTCGACAAGGGCTGTGAGGACAAGGTCAAAGGGAAACAGAGCAGGCAGGTCTAGATACACAATGTAGAGAGGTAAACGGGAGCAGGCTGGTTGGCAGGAAGCATAGCTCCCCATCAAGGGCAGAGGATATGCAAATATAGCTTTTGGCAGCTGTGAAAAACTACAAGGAGGACGAGTCAGCCATGAAGAAAAAGGCGGAGGAGATGCCAGGAAAGGTGCTTGGAGGAACACATGTTGGGGCGACCTCTCTTTTTATTTGGCTTTTCAAGCACCATAGCAGCCCACCTGCTCTCAGGAGGTCCTTCACGCATCTGTTTATTCTGTAAAATGTACTCAAGGAAATCATCTTCATGAAGGGACAAGTCATAGGCTTGGCCATGCGGTTCAAATACCCATTAAGTATTTTTAGTATTAAAAATTTCACACATATGTATAATTTCATATAGAATATAGATAAGAATTTATATGAAAATAATACAGGAATATAAATGTATGAAAATAAATGCTTTTGTAAAATTTCACAAAATTTAATATATTTATATTTATAAAAGTAATTTACCGTGGGTTAAAGAACTAAGTGTAAAGATGGAATAAGATTAAAGACGGCTCTTTCTTGAGGTTACTGGTTCAATCCTTAGCAATACTACCCAAATGTTCTAAAAGAAGTAGTTCTGCTGTCAGTATACATTTAGTCTAGGTGTTCTAGACAGGAGGAAAATCTTAACAATTTTAATATTTTTCACCAAAAAATCCAGAGTGGGGATGTGGATGAACTTTGCCTCTAATTTGGATTAAACGGTTCATCATTATCCAAGAAGAGGGAGGCCAAGGGTAGCAGAGTGTTACCAGGTGAAATTTGAGGTATCAGGAAGCCGTGACACCCAAGAACAGTCAAAATGAGGGTCCACTCCAGCAGGTAAATACAGACTGACACAGACCAAGAAGTACTATTAATTTCCCGGGAGTTGAGGGCTGAGGTCAGGAATAGAAGTTATCTGCTTTTGACTGTAAGTAGAGCAAGTCTTTAAATAGTCTCCAATTAAACCTGGCAATTTTATCCATATACCTGAAGACAGGCACCTCACAAGAAAATCCCCACTAAATCAGAACTCTTGCAGATCTACATGGTAGAGAAAAGCACAGGGAAAGATGCCAAATTGAAAAATGACAAAGTGCCACCAGGAAAAAGCCAATTTTTAATATGCCTTAACATTTTTCTTTCTCCCCTCTCAAGCTATCTCTGGTTGAGGAATGTTCTATATAACTGAATAATCCTTCACTGAGATATATGAAGAGTCAGCAGTGTCATTCTGGAAAAGGAAGGACAGTGATATATTTTATAATGTGCAGATACAGGTGGGTGTATAAAATAAGGTGAAGACCCCTCCTTACCCTAAGGTGTACCCAGACAATTTCTTGAATGAAGAATTTTGAAAGGGCAAAATCTTTTATCACTTCTTGAGACAATCCTAAGGGTGTCATGTCCATAATTATTTCCCCAATTGCTTTGTGGCCAGTTTGCTAGGATTCATCTCTTTCTTGTAGTAACAATCTAGAACATTGCATATACTTTCATAGTGTCATGCCTATGTACTCCTAATTAATTTCGAGCTAGGTGCTTAACAGAGCGAATAAAGGTTTTGTTCACAGATCCTTCTGCTTTAAATAGCCATCGTTTGTCTCCTTACCTAGCAACATATACTCAGAGCCCACTTCCTTTCTGAATCCTGTCTGACTCCTTCCCGTTGTGGGGGACCTTCCTTGTTTCAGTCACTGATCTAGGGACTTCACAATGAACTGATCCTTTTAACTACACAGTCACCTCTGGTGCCTCACTTTCATAGGTGCAGGACAATGAAGCCCAGTGCAGAAAGGAAGGTGCTGTTGAGGAAAGTAATCAAAAGAATGTAACCACCTGTTGGCCATGAACTGCAGTGGGAGCATGTCTGACCATGAGCACCTCTGACAGTGAGCTAGAGCGGACCTGGCCATCAGTGGCTTCTCCCTCCTTTGGAGTGTGCGTAGTCTTGCCTCTTAGAAAGCAGGTTCCCAGGAGCTGCTTCAGGATGCAGCCTTGAGAAAATGTGCTGTAAATTAGCATAATGTACTTTTGAGACTATCCAGACAACATGCCTCCATCAAAACTTTTCAGATTTGGTGTGGGGTGCAGAATATTCATCGTGACTAAACCTCATAAGTTCCCCTATTCCCTTATTGCTGCCATCAAGCTGGAGTGACTTGCTTCTTTCTTTGGACTCTCCCAGCTCCCAGCTTGGGGGAGGGGGTTCACATTACACCTGGGATGCTCCTGAGGGTGCACAGCTAGGAAGTGGCAGATGCCTCTTCTCTAGCTGCATCAACCATTGGATCATGGTATTTACCACACCTTGTTGTGGCTTATCATGGTTTCACTATTCACAGGCCCCAGTCAGTGCTTGCCTGGGAGCAGAGCTGGGGCAGGAGTGTTCCTCATAGACTTCCTCAGACAAACAACAGAACAGACTGAATAACACATGATAGCATTACTAACCGCTGAAGAATAAAAGGTAGGCTTTCATGGTCAGACAGATCTAGGTTGAGCTCAGCCTAATTCGCGACCTTGGCCATTCCATCTCAGTCTCTCCAAGCTTTGGTTTCCTGGCCATAAAGTGGGAATAACAGAACCTACATCATGGTCTTTATTGTGAGAAGGAAATGAGTTAAAGAACAAGAAGTGCTTATTTACTCAAGAACCGAGCAGTGGGCTTAATTATTCTAATATTCATGAGATTCATAGTGCCTAAGATTTGCCAGAGGTTTGGTGGGTGCTCAAAAATGTTTATTAGATGAATGAATACGTAATACATCTCAGTTTGGGGATCAAATGCAGTAAGGCCCTTATAGAAAGGCTAATGGTGTTTTGGTTGCCTCAAATGGGTCTCATTTCCAGGATGCAAGCTTCATGAAATATGCACAGGTCAGTGTCTAGACCACAGCATGGTAGACTCTAAAACGGGGTTCTGAAACATTCTTCTTCACTATGGGAAACCTGCCTGCCTCTTTCTAAACAATTATCCCTGTTTTACATTTCTTGAGGTCATCCTAGTTCTGATAGTTTCACTTCCTTTGATCATCTCCCATCATCACTCTGACATAAGTCAAGAACACAAAACTGCTCTTTATTGCCAAGTAGGAAAGAAGTCTTCAAAACTCGCTTTTTCCTTGGCTGCACCTCTCTGACCTATCTGCTCTTTTCTCTCTAAATATTAATGTGAAAAGGTTTGTTAAGTTTATATCTCTGTCATTTAGTGAGTACAACAAAGAAATCAACTACATAACTAGGGTCAACACCTTTTAGGGTTTCTATCAGCCTCATAATGGCCACTGGGGAGATCTCTGGACAGTGAGGGAGATACATCAGAACACTCAATGCATTAAAGATGGGTCAATCAGAGTTCCTGTCCAAGGAATATGGGACTGGGACAGAGAGGGACAGAAAATAGTTGGGAGCAGAAAGATCAGAAATTGAGAGAGCACTTGAGGGCATCTAAGGCCTCTAACTATGCCCAGGAAGCTTGAAGAGGTGGGAAGCCATCTTCTGCTATGAGACTTGAGTCTCAGAGATAGCATGTTTAAAGAATGAAGTAAAATTTAACAGGAAACATGCACGCCTCTGCTCCCAACAGCGCTACTTACAACAGCCAAGCTATGGAATCAACCTACATGCCCACACAGAAATGAGTGAATGAGGAAGATGTGGTATATGTACACAATGGAATACTATTCAGCAGTCAAAAAGGACAAACTTGCCATTTGTGACAACACTGATGGTAAAGAAGGTGATTTTGCTAAGTGAAATAAGTCATAATGTAAAAGACAATTACTGGATGGTGCCACTTTTGTGTGGAATATAGAGAAACCAAACAAAGAGTCAGATAAAGCCAAACTAACAATAGATACTAGAAATGTGACTATAGGGCTACTGCCAGAGGGGTGGGGAGGGTCAAAAGAAAAGTGAGGAGGGAGCACAATGGACTGTGGGGATGGATTGTGAGCACTTTGGTGGTGGATGAGATGTAGTAACACCACCTGAGTAGGGCGATCCAATACCTCTAAAACACAAATACTGATATAAGCCAATGTTACCTCAATAAAAAAAGAAAACTTAATACAGTTTTGAAAAATAATGAAGTAATAGGCAGAAAAGGAAAAATGAGCAGTTTTATGGATTCTTGCTGGTTTTTAAGTTCACATTTCTGAGTCTTCCTGAGGTCTTGCTTGCCTTTTTGCCCTGAATGCCGATCAAAAACTTCTAAAATTCTACATATCTATTAGCAATAGCCCCGCTGTTTTCCTGTTACCACTTTCATATTTGTTCCTTGCAACCGCAAGAATCCTAACTTACTCAATGGCAAAGTATGAATGACAAGTAGGGTTATCAACAATAATCCTTATATGCATTTAAGACTGCACATTTTCATACTGCTTATTATTATTAATATCTACGAGTAAGTGCTCAAGTAATGCTGTGGAAGCAGCCATCCAAGAACTAATAATTGGCTAACAGGTGGGTATTAAAGAACAAATCAGGGAGAGGGAGTGGATTTACTGAAATGATAGCTATTATGAAATCACTGGTGATAATTCCCGTTGCAAGTGTCCATCAAGGTTGGATGACCATAGATCAGTAGATAGTAGGGGGAAATGTTTTTCTGTCTGGAAAGAAAGAAACAATGAAACAGATGGATTGCTCTTTTAAGATTAAGGTGATAAGAGTACAAAAACTGGTTATGCTTAGGTGGTTCAAGAAAAAAAAAATGACTACTGTCTCCATGGTTCCAAAGAAATATGCTCCATTCTTACAGATGCCAATAAAGCATTATGCAACTGTCAATTTAATAATGGAAGTGCCACCAAAGATTCATATTTTACAGAGACCAAATGTAATAGACAATGGGGAAAGATGGTTGGTGGGGATTTGAATTAACTGTGTTTGAGGAAATAATTGAGGCAATAAAAAGATCAATAGAAAAGCAAGCCATTCTCCAGGACATAAGGTTTTCTCAGTAGAATATTTTTAAATAGAGCATTTTATTGATTCATCCCATTTTTAATGCACTAAGAAATGCAGCTCAGGTGCCTGTCTTCACTGCAGAAATGGGTATACAATGAGACTTAGGCTGACTGCAGAGCTAGGGAATGACTGATAGAAAGAACTTGGTCACATACTTCTCCCTACTCAGTATTGCTCTTCAGATATAAAACAATAGAAACATTGTTTCAGATCAGAAAAAACACAGTAATTATGTTGTTGTAGAAAGCTTGGGAAACCAAGAGAGTGCAAAAAAGAAAATAAAAATCACTCTTGAACCACCATCCAGACTCCACTGTGAGATTTCCATGCATTCCTCTCCAGTTTCTTTTTATTCTGTGCAATATAGCCCTATTCTGCTATAATGTACCATTTAAAGTAACATTTTGATTTTCCTGTCAGTGCTGTTTCCATAGCCTTCATTTAATATCTAGTGAGGATTTTTTCTTGTCATTACATATAATCATAATGCTGCACACATTTTATTGAATCATTTGTAATAATTTAACCAATACGATAGATATTTATATTAGATTTCCATTTTACTATTTGCTATGAACCAAATGTCTTCCCAAAATTCATATGCGATAACTCTAAAACCAATGTGATGATATCAGGAAATGGCATCTTGGGGAGTACCCCATATGAGGATATAACAATTGAGCAACCACCTTCAAGCTAGGAAGAATGTCCTCACCAGACTTGCAATTTGATTTCGGACTTTCCAGCCTCCAGAATTACAAGAAATACATTTCTATTGTTTAAACCACTCCTCCCATGGTATTTTGTTATACCAGCCTGAACTAAGATGCTATTTTATTTTTTAATTTAATTTTTCATTAAAGTAACATTGCATTATAACAATATATAAGTTTCAGGTATGTGTCAACTGAGAATCAACATTCTGTATTAAAACATATTACATCAAAAGAGAGAGACAGAGGGCCTCCCCGGTGGCGCAGCGGTTGAGCGCTAGGTTGTGAAGCTGCCTGCAGCCTCTGCAGCACCAGTTCAATCCCCAGCCGGCTGCCAGGCAAGGGTCCCCCATGGCGCGCAGACCTCTCCTGCCATGCCCGCTGCTCCCCTCAGCAGTGCATTTCATCAGTCTGCCTGTTCTGTTCCCCGCTCTGGTTCTGGTGAATTCTCTCACCCTCCTGCACCTCTGACTGTACCCAGCGCTTGTATATAAATAAATAAATCTTTAAAAAAGAGAGAGAGAGAGAGTGAGTGAGTGCGCTGTTTATTTCCACCTCCTTGCCCTAGGATGATTCTCACCTTTTCTGGTCAGCTTTGCAATGGGAAGCTGACCCCTGCTGACTGCATGACCTGTGATTCCTTGCCTTCCAGCAAAGGTTGTATTTAGCAAGTGAAGGGCACTGGAAAGAGGCAGTAGGAGAGAGATAGGCTGTTTTTCTGTTTCTTTAGTCATTCCTTCCCTTCTTGGACCTGACAATTGTGGTGTTGGCTGTACCATGTATGCAAAGTTCCTCTGAACAGCTGATCCCTCTTCCAGGGCCCCAGCTTTCCCCAAATCCAGGTAACACAGTCCTTCCCTGTGCATCCCTGGCTTTTGCTGTTGCAAGTCCTTAGGTGACTCAACAACTCAATGGATTCCTTTAAACTCTGCTAAGTAAATGCTTCTTCAAATTATCTTTAGATGCCCATCTGACTGTTATGGAAAGTTTCAACGAACAACTTGTATGTTATATAATGTACTTCTTTGGAAAGCATTTATTTATAAGAAGCAGAAAAAACACAAGACTGTGTAATCTCTGTTTCAAATTATAGGAGGATTAATGTAGGTAAAATATTCATCCCAAACACATGAAATAGAGGAATAATCTAGATTCTAGAAGCTTCTTTCCTGACATTTTCAGAAAGTCTTGTGCATCTAATTTCCCTTAATTCCCTTTCTGGTGTCATGCTCACCAAATTACATACTTTCCTTCTTGTGGCCTTTGCTCATGCCGTGCTATCCTAGATGGAGTGGGTCCTGATTTCCTGCATACTTCTAGCTCAGCTTTGCTGAAGCCTGACTTGCTTCCTGAGTTCATGGAGCCCACAAGCATCTCTTTTTAGAATTACTGGAACTGTGGTGATCAACATGGCAGCCAGTAGCCACATATAGCTAATGCAAATTAAAATTACATTATAAATTCAGTTCCTTAGTCACACTAGCCACATTTCAAGAGCTCTGTAGACAGATGTCATTTGTGGCTATGATGCACAGATCTTGAATATATCCTCCATTTTAGAAAGAGCTACTGGAGAGTTGAGGAATAACAAGGACAAGTCTGTCTATTTCCTTCGAAATGCAAATAATGTGAGGCACCCAGGAGATCCTTAGTGGATAGTGGATATATTTAGTGGATATACTTGCTGACTTGGGTAAATGACCACAAATATTTACCAGTTTCATATTAAAACACAAGAAATTACTGATAATTGAAGCAAGAGTATAGCAAGGGTATAGATAGGACAATTTGGAGGTAGTGTAGCACAATAATATAGGCAAAAACCCTGTGTGCTAGAAAAGGTTTTCTTCATATACTCATAAAGAACCTATGTGAAACATGAGAAATGTTTAACAAACTGCATATCCTGACCAAATGAAATCATCAAAAGGATCCACATGCACAGCTATATATAGAAGATTCTATACCATTCTCTAGACTTGTTCACAGACAATGAAAAACTGTCTTTAGATATTGGTACACTTTTGACTGTGATTCTCGTTGACAAAGAAACCGGCCTGTGTCAGAAGCAATTTAATGGAAGTGATAAAGCTGTATCTCCTATACAATGCCCTCTCTCATCTCAGCGACTTGAGATGATGGCAGCGTTTTAACAAAAAATCAGCGTTTGACTTATTGGCTAGCTTACAAAATACATATTTCAACCTTATGCATTTAATCTCTGGAAAAACTGTGTTCTTAAATGTGGCTCCACTTCCTATTTACCATTTATCCATATCTGTGCTAATAATCATTTTGGAAAAGACTTTTAATCTTAGAAGCTCTGTGAGCTAGGTACTTTTCTTCTCATTTTACAGCAGAGAAAACTTACTTTCAGAGACGATGTATCACTTGCCTAAGGTTAGACAGTAGAGAGGGACAGAGCTGGGACAGTAGCTTAGAATCTTCAATGTCCAAGACCATACTTTGAGTCACTTGGTTGTAGTTATACTAATACGGACAAAAGGAATGTCCAGGGCAGGGGCAGGGCAGGGCAGGGCAAGATATATCCTCACAATAATATAATCTCCATCCCCGTTTCTTGTCCCTCTCTTGACCTCCTCTCATATTTGTTTGAACACACCCACATGAGAAGGACTCTTGGCATGCACACAAGCTCCGTGTGCTCAGGAAGGTAGCAGTCAAGACAATCAGAGCCTGCCCCTCTAGTTCTCCTAATTGACATAAAACAAGGCCTAATGAGAGCAAGGGCTGGGAGTACTCAGTAGACAAGCAACTGTACCAAACCCCTACATCCTTGATACATATGTTCTGACTACTCTGAAACTGACATGCTTGTGGGACCTCCATACTCAACATGTAACTGCTTGTGTCAAAGGGACTCCAAATGTAGCATATTACACAGCAATCTCTTCATTTCCCAGCCAGGCCACTTTCTCATCTCATGCTCCCCCTTCCAGGCTCTTCCTCAGCATAGGTGCCTCATCTATGTAGCAGCTTGGGTCAAGATCTGGACTCACTCTTGATTGTCCCTCTTCCAGTCACATCTAATCCACTGCCAAGTTCTACTGATCCTGCCTACAATACAAATTGTCCCCAATTCACTTAGGGGCCATTACCCTAGTTCTAGTTATTACCTGTTTTCACATGTATTTCTGGAAAAGTCTCTGCCTGGCCTCCCTGGTTCCATGCCTGCTCTTATGCAAGCCATTCTCCCCATAGCTGCCAGTGTGGTCTTTTAAGAATGAAGTGAGATCTCATCGCTCCTCTGCTTAAAATCTGTTAAGTCTCTCACTGCACTTTTGGAGACCCTGCTTCAGATCCTTAATGTGGCTTGAGGCCTGCGGTGTGTGGGAATCATATACAACTCTCTCACAAGCTCAGTGGTCCATTGTATGGTTCTTGTTCAATTCCTAGAAAGTGCTAAAATCCTTTGTGCTCAGAGTTTAACACATGCTTTTCCATCTGCCTGTTTGCTTTTCCCTGACTCCCCCCCCCGCCACAGCTTCATTTCTCCTTCTCTTTACCACTTAATTGTCACTGTTATTCTCCAGTTTAAATGCGAGCCTCTTCCCACATTCTGTATCTTTTTTTCTGGTGTTCTTAACATAAGAGCATATATACATACACATCTTATTTCCTGTGGGTAGAACCCCACAAATGGATGTGCTAACTGAACAAAGCTATGGGGGACAGTGCTGTATAGCCTCTGCAGACACTTCCCTAGCAGTGGACAAAGGTGACTGCTTAAATTCTCCAATCTCATTTTTTTTTTGATCTGCTACATAGGGACCGCAATAGCTCGCATTTCATAGGGTTATTGTAAGGCTAGAATGACAACACAAATAGGGTGCTTAAAATAAAATATGCATATGATACATAATATGCATACAATAAGTGATAGTGATTACTGTGGTTGTCATTTACCTTGGCTCATGTGGGGCTAAGCATCCAGGGTCTATAGCACAATTACTATAAGATTTAGAGAAGTTAAAGTGTAATGCATTATTGGAATACACACTGGATTGAGGATCCGTAAAGGCAGGGACTCTCTTGGTCCTAGTACAGTATGCAGCATATAATAAGTGCCCAACAGATGTTTTTCTAGTTGAATACTTAGTAAACTGCACTTACAGGGTCTGGGATGGAGCCCTAGATTAAAGTCCTTCTCCTACCCCTGGAGACATCCAATCACCTTCTCTTCTCTACTAGGCAGTGGGTGTCCAGCCAGAGTCAACATTCAACATCTGTATTGGAAGACAAGGAAGTTCACTACTTCTCAGCCTTCCTTTCCAAGCCCAGGGCTTGAATAGGACAGGTTCCCTGGAGTCAACGTAATGATTATTTCAATTATCTTTATCATTCCAGCACTTAGTATCTACTAGGAGCTATTTTAAGGATGAGGAAACTCTAGTATTGGCAGTTCCTGAGTCCAGGGCCTGGTTAACCCAAAGGACCCGCTGACTCCTAGTGCAAGTGTCTCTAACAATAGAAACTGCCAACACATCATGATTTTTAGCTCTTATTATGACATAGAAAAACAAAAGGATGACTATTTAGAGATTAAAACTGTACCTATTTTATAGGGCAACTCGTTAAGCTGTTGGAAATTCAACTTTCAAATGCTTTAGAACTGGTTTTATCTTCAGATTAATTAAGATTAAAAAGTAAAACCCAAAACAGGTGGCGTCAAAGTCTGCTTGTACTTCAGGAGGGAAAATGACAAGCTGTAGAGAAACCAGTGGTTTCGGGGTGCATATCAGACCTGCTTTGTTCCCAGGGGGATTTTGTTATAAATATGGATAATTAAGGTTTTCTCACCTGTGACTGTCAGATGATCAGAAAGACTGAATTAAAGTCCACTCATCAGGTAGGCATGATGTCCACTTCTACCCTTTCAATGAGCAAGACTTGTTATTTCCTGAAAATAATTCAAGGCAATATTTACCCTTTTTGGTATGTGTTCTGGAAAAGCAGTGCAGAGTTCCTAAGAAGCTGTGTGTCAACCTTCTGCAAAGGGAATTATTTCCACATCTGGAGGTTACCAGAAGCTTCCATGTTTTGAGGCTGCATTATTGACACCCCATTTAAAGAGTACGCATTGGTAGATTTAAATAGATTCACTGGCTGTGCAACTACCACAACTAGCTATTTCCAGAACATTTTCATTATCACAAAAAGAAATCCACTACCTCCCTACTCCCCACTATTCTCAACCCCTGAAAATTTGTCTGTTTTCAGGGGATTTGTCTGTTTCAGACATTTCATACAAGTGAAATTATACAGCATGTGACCTTTCATGTTTGGTTTGTTCCATTTAGCATAATGTTTTTATGGTTCATCTATATAGTACGTCAATCCTTTTTATGTTTGTATAATATGCCATCTTCAAAAGTACATACACTGATGACTTCGGAGCAACATGGCAGCGAGGAGACGCTGCGAGTAAGATCTCCCATTAAAAAAAGTTAATAGGGAGGAAAAGCGGCAGGTCCCAGTGAGAACTGGGACACGGAAGATAAACGGGTGACTCCAGCAAACTGCCCGAAGAAGAAAGTGGCCATAAAAGAGGACCAGAAGGAAGGGAAGCGCAGAACCCTGCTCCCCTCCCCCGCCCACAGAGGCGGCACTCTCCGACCCGCAGAGAGGAGGAAAACAGCAAATCAAAACGGCCAACAAGAAAAACGGACGCAGCAAGTGGGAATGTGAGTGGAAAGGAACTATTTCAGCCACCACACCCCGTGAACGGGAGCTGTGGAGAACCCTGCAGGATCCGCCGCGGAGGTGAGCTCCAGGCGCCATTAAAGAGAGACCCCGCCCAGGAGGAGACCAGCACCAGCACACAGCCCCAGCGCCCGGTAAACTTGCACGGAAAGTGGCGCGCTGAAAAAGCAGACGCGGATCCGGATCTGATCGCAGCTGCCCAGGTCCCCGCGCCTGCGACGTAGGCTTGCGGGGAGACCGCGGAGGCCCTCCCTGAGTGAGCAGGAACCAGGCGCCCAGGCAGGGGAGTGGGATTCAAAAGGCGCCATTCCCGCGCCACTGATCTGGGCTACAGCCCGCGTCCTGGAACTGAGGGCTTTGGAACTGAGACCCGGGGCACGAAATTAGGGGCGTGGGTTCCCCACGACGGTGGGGCACAAGGCAGACACAGCACCCCAAAGCCGTTGAAGTGTACCCTACCATCCCCGCTCTGCTCCCTGTCCCACGGGGTGGAAAATCAGCTCCCCAAGGGCTCTAGGAGAGATCTCTGGCGCCACCTAGCGACTTGAAGCCAGCAGAGGCTCCTGAAGGAGCTAGTGGCCAGCTGGGGAGTTAGCCCACACCGGGCCCCTTCCGAACAAGTAGTCTGAGCCCACAGGGAGAGCGAGCACCCACAGCCGGGGCAGACCAGGCGCGCAGAAGAGTGTGCCTGAGACCAGACGCGCAGGGAGTGTGTCCCACATCACCATTTTAGAACAGGGACATTTCTTCAGTAAAGACTACCTGCAGAAGGCTTCCTCAGGAGCCAGAGGTGAGCAGGGGAAGTTCGCCCACGCCAGACCCCCTCTGGCCTGCAGTCCAAGCCCAGGGGGAGCAGGAACCCACCGCCGGGGCAGACCAGGCGCACAGGGGAGTGTGTCCCCACATCGGCATTTTAGAACAGGGACCTTTCTCCAGTAAAGACTGCTTGAAACTGACAGATGACTCCTGGAGGAACCAGAGGGGAACAGAGAAGCCCACCCAAGATGCCGGCCAGTCCCAACAACACAGTGTCCCAACGCATACGGCAAATTAGAAAACAGACAGTAGGGAGGAGAAGAACCACACGCAACCTAGCAACTCTCCAGAGAAAAAGCACACCACAAAAAGAAAACCAGCCCCCAGATTGCAACGACAATAACTTGGAAGAATTTCTGAGCCTTCCAGAAAGAGAATTTAAAATTGCCGTGATTAAAAAACTGACAGAAGTCATAAAGGAAAACAATGATAAGGGAAAAATAATCAACGATCAGAAGAATGCAATTGAGTCCCTAGAGAGGGAAAACAATGGTCAGAAGAAAGAAATTGAGTCCCTAAAGAGGGAAGTAAAATAAATGCAGGAGATCAAAGAATTAATGGAAGAACTAAAGAATTCTGGGAAAAGCAATGAAAGCAGAATAGATGAAATGGAAGAACGAATAAGTAATCTTGAAGACACAGAAATAAAAAGAACCAAAACAGAAAAGGAAAGAGAAGTACGAAGGAAAAAGAACGAAGAAAGACTTCGGGAACTATCTGACTCCATGAGGAAAGGAAATATAAGAGTTATAGGAATACCAGAAGGAGAGGAGAGAGATGTAGAAACAGAGAAAATATTCAAAGAGATAATTGAAGAGAACTTCCCAAATGTGAAGAAGGAGCTGAAAATTGATATACAAGAAGCAAGAAGAACACCAAACTTCCACGACGAAAGGAAAAATACAGCAAGACACATAATAGTAAAGCTCCCAAGAATCCAGGACAAGGAAAAAATAATGAAGCTGGCAAGAGGGAAGAAACAGATAACATTCAAAGGAAAACCAATCAGGCTGACATCAGACTTCTCCGAAGAAACACTACGGGCAAGGAGAGAGTGGAGGGACATAGTCAACAGACTCCAAGAAAACAGATGCCAACCAAGAATACTCTATCCCGCAAAGCTCTCCTTCCTCTTTGAAGAAAGAATATGGACCTTCCCAGACAAACAGAAACTCCGGAATTTCATTGCAACTAAACCCCCACTCCAAAAAATACTACAAGGAGTCCTAAAGCCAGAACCTCAGAGGGACGAATAACAATGAAAGAAGGCCAAAAAAAAAAAAAGTTATTAAAAGAATAAATAAATAAAATCAAAGGAAAGACAAACACAATGGCAAATACAGATGCTAACATATCAATACTAACTCTAAATGTAAATGGACTAAACTCTTCAATAAAAAGACACAGAGTTGCAGCCTGGATTAAGAAACAAAACCCAACCTTTTGCTGTCTCCAGGAAACACATTTAGCTACAAAAGATAAAAATAGGCTCAAAGTTAAAGGATGGAAAACAATCCTACAAGCAAATGGGCCAAAAAAGAAAGCAGGAACAGCTATACTTATATCAGATAAAACAGACTTCAAACTCAAAAAGATAAAAAGAGACCCCAATGGTCACTACATTATGATCAAGGGGACAATACTTCAAGAAGAAATAACACTCATTAACATATACTCACCAAACGAAGGAGCACCAAAATATATCAGACAACTGTTGTCCTCTCTGAAAACAGACATCAGAGAAAACACATACGTAGTGGGAGACTTCAACACACCACTATCAACAATGGATAGATCAACAAGACAAAAAATAAGTAAAGAAACCAAAGCTCTAAATAAGGACCTAGAGCAATTGGGCTTAACAGACATCTATAGAACACTAAACCCCAAAAAAACGGAGTACACATTTTTCTCAAGCGCACACGGATCATTCTCCAGGATCGATCACATACTGGGGCACAAGACAAACATCAACAGATACACCAAGATTGAAATCATATCAACCATCTTTTCTGACCATGAAGGCATCAAACTAGAAATAAACCATAAAAAGAAGGCAAGGAACTTTCCTACCTCATGGAGATTAAAAACCACACTACTGGAAGACCATTGGACTAATGAGGAGATCAAAGAAGAAATTAAAAAAATTTTTGAATTGAACGACAAGGAGGACACCAATATCCTAAATGTATGGGATGCAGCAAAAGCAGTAATAAGAGGAAAATATATAGCAATAGAAGCTCACATCAAGAAACAAGAAAGAACGCAAAGAAACAACCTAATCTCGAAGCTCAAAGATCTAGAAAAAGAACAACAAAAAAACCCCAAAACCAGTAGAAGAAAAGAAATAATAAAAACCAAAGCAGAAATAAATGAAATTGAAACTAAAAAAACAATCCAAAAGATCAATGAAACCAAGAGCTGGTTCTTTGAAAAAATCAATAAAATAGACAAACCCCTAGCCAGGCTCACAAAGGAAAAAAGGGAGAAAGCACAAATAAACAGGATCATCAATGAAAGAGGAGAAATCACAACGGACACAGCAGAAATCAAAAGAATAATCAGTAACTACTATGAACAGTTATATGGAAACAAGTTTAACAATCTAGAGGAGATGGACAAATTCCTCCAACTCTACAATCACCCAAAGCTAGATAAAGAAGAAATAGAACACCTAAACAGACCAATTACAATTAGCGAAATTGAAATGGTAATCAAAAACCTCCCCAAAAACAAAATCCCAGGACCTGATGGATTTACAAATGAATTCTACCAAACATTCAGAGACGAATTACTGCCTATCCTTCACAAACTCTTCCAAAAAATTGAGAAGGAAGGGACAATACCAAACACGTTTTATGAAGCCAACATTACACTAATACCAAAACCGAACAAGGACAACACAAAAAAGGAAAACTACAGGCCAATCTCCCTAATGAACACTGATGCAAAAATCCTCAATAAAATTTTAGCTATCAGAATCCAACAATGTATCCATAAGATAATTCACCACGACCAAGTAGGATTCATTCCAGGGACACAAGGATGGTTTAACATCCGAAAATCAATCAACGTTATCCAACACATCAACAAAAAGAAATATAAAAACCATATGATAATATCAATAGATGCTGAGAAAGCTTTCGACAAAGTGCAACACCCATTCATGATAAAAGCCCTTGAAATTCTTGGGATACAAGGAACATACCTCAACATCATAAAGGCCATCTATGACAAGCCAACAGCCAGTATCATTCTCAATGGTGAAAAGCTGAAAGCAATTCCATTAAGGTCTGGAACAAGACAAGGATGTCCACTCTCACCACTGCTTTTCAATATAATACTGGAAGTCCTAGCCAGGGCAATAAGACAAGAGAAAGACATCCAAGGAATCCAAATAGGAAAAGAAGAAGTCAAACTATCACTATTTGCAGACGATATGATATTATACATAGAGAACCCCAAAAACTCCACAGAAAAGCTAATTCAACTCATCAATCAGTTCAGTAAAGTGGCAGAATACAAAATCAACACGCAAAAGTCAGTAGCCTTCCTATACACAAACAATAAATCTGAAGAAGAAGAAATCAAAAAAACCATCCCTTTTGTTATTGAAACAAAAAAAATCAAATATTTGTGAATAAATCTAACAAAAGAGGTAAAGGACCTATACAAAGAAAACTATAAAACACTGTTAAAAGAAATAGAAGAAGACACAAAGAAATGGAGAGACATCCCCTGCTCATGGATTGGAAGAATAAACATTATTAAAATGGCCATCCTATCAAAAGCGATATACAGATTCAATGCTATTCCAATAAAAATTTCAATGTCATTCTTCAAAGAAATAGAACAATTATTGATGAAATTCATATGGAATCACAAAAAACCCCGAATAGCCAAAGCTCTCCTGAAAAAAAAAGAAGGGAATGGAGGCATCACACTCCCAGACTTCAAACTATACTACAAAGCCATAATCATCAAAACTGCATGGTACTGGAACAAGAACAGACATACAGACCAATGGAATCGAATAGAAAATCCAGAAATAAACCCACAGATTTATGGACAACTAATCTTTGACAAAGGAGCAAAGAATATGCATTGGAGCAAAGAAAGTTTGTTCAATAAATGGTGCTGGGAAAACTGGGTCGCTACATGCAAAAGAATGAAGCTTGACCACCACCTCACACCATACACAAAAATCAACTCAAAATGGATTAAAGAACTAGACATAAGACCTGAAACCATAAAATATATAGAAGGAAATATAGGCGAAACACTACGTGATTTGCACATCAAAGACATCTTTACAGACACATCACCCAAAGCAGTGATAGTGAAGGCAAAGATAAACAGCTGGGACTACATCAAATTAAAGAGCTTTTGCACAGCAAAAGAGACAATAACAAAAACAAAGAGAAACCCCACCAACTGGGAGAACATTTTTGCACACAACACTAATGATAAAGGACTGATCACAAAAATCTGCAAAGAGCTGATGAGACTCAACAACAACAAAGAAAATAATCCAGTTAAAAAATGGGCAGAAGAGCTAAAAAGAAACTTCTCTGAAGAGGAAATGCAAATGGCCAACAGGCATATGAAAAAATGTTCAACATCACTTGTCATCAGGGAAATGCAAATCAAAACTACCATGAGATACCATCTTACACCAGTGAGAATGGCACATATTAAAAAAACTAGCAACAACAAATGTTGGCGAGGGTGTGGAGAAAAAGGAACTCTTCTGCACTGTTGGTGGGAGTGCAAACTGGTCCAACCACTGTGGAAAGCTGTGTGGAGATTTCTGGACCTACTAAACATAGAGCTTCCATATGATCCAGCAATTCCACTCCTAGGTATTTACCCAAAGGACACAGAAACATCAATTCCAAACAACACCTGCACCCCTATGTTTATAGCAGCACTGTTTACAATAGCTAAGCTTTGGAAACAACCCAAATGCCCAAAAATAGATGACTGGATCAAGAAGATGTGGTACATATATACCATGGAATATTACTCAGCATTCAAAAAAGATAAACACATGCAATTTGCAGCAACATGGATGGCGCTGGAAGGGATCATGCTCAGCGAAATAAGCCAAAAAGAAAAAGAAAAATACCGGATGGTCTCACTCATAGCAGGAATCTAGAAAACTTAAATAAAGGACCAGGAAAATGAATTACTATAAGAAAGTGAAAATCAAAATCAACAAAAACTATGAACCAGAGACACTTTTAGGGGGGCGGGGGCGGGAGGGGAGGGATTGGGGTCAGAATGGGGGGGCTGCAATTGTATGGGGAATATAACAATAAAATTTATAAAAAAAAATTAAAAAAAAAGTACATACACTTTTGTTTATGTATTTATCAGTGGATGGACATTTGGGTTGTCTCTATTTTTTTGGTTATTATGAATAATACTGCTATGAACATATATACACAAGTTTTCTTGTGGATTTGTACTTTCATTTCCCTTAGGTATATTTCCAGAAGTGGAATTGTTGGAGTCAAATGCTAACTCTATGTTCTCCATGTTTGACTTTTTGAAGTCAGTTTTAATTGAAGCTTAATATTATTTATATTAAAACCAAATAATTATAGTTCAAACCCATTTTTATTACATAGCTAAAGAAAACAGTCTTATGTTAATGGAAGTTTTTTGTGGATAGATGCCCATACTGACATGCCCTGGCTGTGGTTATGTTAATAACAGTCTTTCAAAGATGCCCATATTTTAATCCCCAGAACCGGTGTTTACATTATGCGGCAAAGAGGAATTAAGGTTGCAGATATTAGTAAGGTTACTATTCACTTGATCTAGAGGTGGGAGATTATCTTACTTTATCTAGATAAGCCCAAGATAATGGCAAGGGTCTTTAGAAATGGAAGAAAAAGGAAGAAGAAGGAGTATGAGGGAAGATGGCAATGTGATAAAAACTACTGCTCGACCTTGCTGGTCCAATCGTAATTGGAGGAAGAAGGCCACTAGGCAGAGAATGTAGGTGGCCTCTAGAAACTGGAGAGGACACTGAAGCAGGTCATTCCATAAAAAGGAAAACAGGCCTACTGTCACCTTGATTTTAGTGCATTTGCACTCTGATCTTCAGAACTGTCTGATAGTACATTTGTGTTATTTTTAAGTTACTAGGTCTGCAGTGATTTGCTACTGCAGGCACAGAAAACAAAGACATGATTCTTCCACTCCAATACAGTTGTATTTCCACTGAGTAGTCTGAGTTAAATCAAAATGAAACCTTATCATGCTATGTCTCAAGACTCCATCTACAATTTTTAGGGTTAAGTTACACCTGTTTATTATGGCCTAAAAGGTTCTGGTGGACTAGCTGTGGTATTATTCTCTAGCCACCTCACATTGACAACCTGCCAAACTTCTATTTGCAAAATATCTTAGCATCAATGTTCCTTCCCTGAGGACACTGTCCTTGACCTCAGCTCTCCAATTCCTGACTTTGCTAAATTCCCATTATCTAATCTCTTAACTCCCTACATTCTCCTTTGATGACTTAATGCATTGAACAACTAAATAACTGATAGTTTACTGTCCATCTCTCTTGTAAGATTAACTCATTCATTGACTTGCTAATTCAATTTGCCAAGGACTCACTATGTGCCAAGCACTAAACACTCCATAAGAGAACGGGCTCATTCCTTCTTTATCACTGTGTCCCCATACCCAGCCTGACACATAGTATGCACTCAATAAAAGTTGTTCAATGAGTAAATGAATAAGTATATTTATACAATATTGTAATATTCTAAAGTAGTGATTATGTTAGATAAACAGACCATACTCAGTTAAGTAAGCCTTCAAAAAACCTGAAAAAAAGATTGGGGAGAATTTAAATCTATGCTGTGCACAGAGAAACTCAAATATGTATCTCTACATGAGCCTAGATCACATCTACACAAGAAAACAATCCCTTGCACATTTGTTAGTCGAAGTTTTGTTTATACAGTACTTTGACAGAAAGGAATAATCATTTCTGAGCATTTTAAAACTGCTTGGAGAGATATTTTTCATGGTGAGCAAATGATGAGCCTAAGTCCCTACTAAGAAATTCAAGCCCAGAGAACTGGATAAATAAATATAAATGAATTCATTTGACTGAGTGACATTTTCATTTAATTAAAGCAGAAAATTGGCTCTAAAACAAATGATTATCCCTGACAAAAGAGCAGAAACTTGTCCTTAATTAATAATTCTAATAGTTCTCTGGGCTGAGAGGAGTATTCAGTTAAAGAGTATATCAGGGAGGAGGAGGGAGGTGGTGGTGAGGAAGTGAGGGCGAAAAGGAGAGGGGAAGGGATAGAGGAAGCACAAAAGAGTAACATGTTTAAACATTTAGACATAGAAAGATCACTTATTTATGCCAAAATGCATGTCAAATCCTGTTAGACCACAATAGTAGGGTAAAACTCTTTGTATGACTAAATAAATATCCAAGCCTTAGAAGAGGATCAATCCATTTTTTTAAAGTATGACATATTTTGGGTCAATGAAACTTATTTTGTTCTTATTTCATCTCTTCCCCCTTTCCATGGTATGGTCTGAATTTTCAGGAGCCAGTAAAGGAAATCAAAATTCCTCTACTTAGAAGGATAAATACCCACAGCTTATAGGAAACATGAATCATGCCAACCAAGATGATAAAATCAAGATGGACTGAAAGAGCACTTAAATGCTCTCTATGTATTTTCAGAATCTCCATATACAACCCTCATCAATGTTTAAGAGTTTTTAACATTAAACATACCTTTCATTTCTATAACATAACTTGGAAAGTATGATCCTTTAGATGTATAAAGCAAAGCCACATCACTTCTTACATAGCAGACACATGAAACCTTTGAGGTCACTGTTAATAATTTTCTGTGCCCACATTTATGCTGGATCAATTTCAATTAAATCAATTAAAATAGCAACTAGCAAAATTTCAGGTCATTGATCTAACAAGATTAAGATTACTCAGGATATTTGGGGGCATCTGGAAATGCTAGGCTGGCATCTCTACTTCACTTTGTCAAGTTGGGTGATAAGCAAATTTGATTTCTTAGAGCCCCAATAAGTTGGGTTATGCACCAGGCAGTACTAAACATTTCTAGCAGCCCAAAATAATGGAACACGGAGGTTGGACAGTGATAAGTATTTATGATAAGCAAGATATTATGAGAAATCTTTCATTTGAACAATCTCAAGCATCAAGTTTTAGAAATGTATCAACACCAAGAGTTTTTTGTAAAAGAAAAAAAATCTTTAAAAGAAAAGAGATTTTTTTCCTCAGGCAGGTAGGCTAAAAGGAAGCACTAGTCTATTAACAACTAAGTTAGATGGAAGAAAAAGAAATAAAAAAAATAAAATACCAAACATGTCAATAGATGCACAGTCAGTATTAGCTTCAGAATTCCTTCTTGTGACCATGTAGCAGCCTGTGCCTTTGTAAGGAAATAAAAACAGAATCCAATGCTCACATTAGGAACCAGTGATTCTAAAAATGGCTGCCAAACTTTATGAAATCTTTATGGTTTCAAATATATGCATCTTAAGCAACTCTTTTTCTTTCTCTTCTTATTTATCTCTATAGGAGATCCTCCCACAACAGCTTTGTGTTTATCCTACTGTGCACAAGGAATGGTGAGGTCTCTGTGTCAAGTATCTTCTTTATTGCCTTATGGGACTGCCCAGGAAAAACTGTTTCACTTTGCCTGGGCAAATGGCAGAGGTTATTTTCCTGTTACTGAACGTTGAATACACTTTATATATTATGGATATAAGTACTTTCTCAAATGTGTGCCCTGAGATGTTTTTTTTCCCCTGTATGTGTCTGTGGAAGAGGAAAGATTTTTAAATTTAGTAAAGTTTAATTTATTAATTTTCAGAAACACTGTCTACTAGAATTTTGGAAGGGTGATTCCCTTCCTTAGATATTAGATACATCATCTGTGGTAAGGGGAAGTGTTACATAGGTGCCATTCCAATTTGGGATTTAAGATGCGATACCTTCATCTGCCAACACCTTGACTGGAGAGTCTAATTTGAAAGGTTAGGAGAAGGTCCAGAAATCTGCTTTTTGAAGAAGCAACCGCCAAAAAATTCTGGTGCAGGCATGTCATGGATTTGGGGGTGGAGAATGTGGTGCAGATGAGTGAAGGATGATACTTTACAACTTGCTCATCTACTGCTTCTCAGTTATTGCCACAGGCTGCTTTGCATCTCCCAGTTAACTTCTCTCCATGTTCATTTGTCCACACCCTCACCCAGACCGTCATCATTTCCAGCAGAGATTAATGTGGCAGCTTCCTGACTGGATGTTTGGCCTCCTGACTTCTCCTCCAGGGCATCTTCTCATCTTCTCTTACACCAGACTCATCAGGAGAGTCTCTGGTAACCCAAATCTCTCCCCTCACCAATATACTCTATGTTCCTGAAGGAGAACAAAGTGCTTGCTTCACCACTTGGTCATTCTCCTACCTCTCCCACCTCGCTTACTGCCACTTATGTCCCCTTCTCTAAATATGCTGCCTTCCTCACCTTCCTGAATGCACCACACTTCATCTTCAGCCACAGAACAGACTGTTCCCTCCAACTGGAACATTTTTCTTTCTAAAGTCCCCAACTTCCCGGCACCAGTTAATGCCTCTTCTTCTTTTAGCTTCCTGAGGGAAATTTCCCTGATCCCTCGGAGTCAGAGAAAATCCCACTGCTTCTTCCTTCTCCAAAGATTAATTAACATCTCTTTTCACATCACTCACTTCATTACTATGATTTCTTGTTTGTTAAGTGCCTTCCCCATTAAAATGTAAAATCCATGTATCTGAGAACTACATCTATCTTGCTGAATTTCACCAATGCCCAGTAAAGGACTGACATACAGCAGGCACTAAGTAAACCAACACTTTTTTTTTTTAATTTTTTTTTTTTCTGATGAAGTAATCATTTATAAAAATTTATTTATTTTTTTTAGATAATAAATTTTATTGTTATATTCCCCATACAATTGCAGCGCCCCCATTCTGACCCCAATCCCTCCCCTCCCGCCCCTGCCCCCCTAAAAGTGTCTCTGGTTCATAGTTTTTTGTTGATTTTGATTTTCACTTTCTTATAGTTATTCATTTTCCTGGTCCCTTATTTAAGTTTTCTAGAGTCCTGCTATGAGTGAGACCATCCGGTATTTTTCTTTTTCTTTTTGGCTTATTTCGCTGAGCATGATCCCTTCCAGCGCCATCCATGTTGCTGCAAATTGCATGTGTTTATCTTTTTTGAATGCTGAGTAATATTCCATGGTATATATGTACCACATCTTCTTGATCCAGTCATCTATTTTTGGGCATTTGGGTTGTTTCCAAAGCTTAGCTATTGTAAACAGTGCTGCTATAAACATAGGGGTGCAGGTGTTGTTTGGAATTGATGTTTCTGTGTCCTTTGGGTAAATACCTAGGAGTGGAATTGCTGGATCATATGGAAGCTCTATGTTTAGTAGGTCCAGAAATCTCCACAC
Source organism: Talpa occidentalis (assembly GCF_014898055.3). Lineage (NCBI taxonomy): Eukaryota > Metazoa > Chordata > Mammalia > Eulipotyphla > Talpidae > Talpa > Talpa occidentalis. The sequence continues at coordinate 18,165,528 of NW_026555331.1, read as the reverse complement.
AGCTTTCCACAGTGGTTGGACCAGTTTGCACTCCCACCAACAGTGCAGAAGAGTTCCTTTTTCTCCACACCCTCGCCAACATTTGTTGTTGCTAGTTTTTTTAATATGTGCCATTCTCACTGGTGTAAGATGGTATCTCATGGTAGTTTTGATTTGCATTTCCCTGATGACAAGTGATGTTGAACATTTTTTCATATGCCTGTTGGCCATTTGCATTTCCTCTTCAGAGAAGTTTCTTTTTAGCTCTTCTGCCCATTTTTTGACTGGATTATTTTCTTTGTTGTTGTTGAGTCTCATCAGCTCTTTGCAGATTTTTGTGATCAGTCCTTTATCATTAGTGTTGTGTGCAAAAATGTTCTCCCAGTTGGTGGGGTTTCTGTTTGTTTTTGTTATTGTCTCTTTTGCTGTGCAGAAGCTCTTTAATTTGATGTAGTCCCAGCTGTTTATCTTCGCCTTCACTATCACTGCTTTGGGTGATGTGTCTGTAAAGATGTCTTTGATGTGCAAATCACGTAGTGTTTCGCCTATATTTCCTTCTATGTATTTTATGATTTCAGGTCTTATGTCTAATTCTTTAATCCATTTTGAGTTGATTTTTGTGTATGGTGTGAGGTAGTGGTCAAGCTTCATTCTTTTGCATGTAGCGACCCAGTTTTCCCAGCACCATTTATTGAACAAACTTTCTTTGCTCCAATGCATAGTCTTTGCTCCTTTGTCAAAGATTAGTTGTCCATAAATCTGTGGGTTTATTTCTGGATTTTCTATTCGATTCCATTGGTCTGTATGTCTGTTCTTGTTCCAATACCATGCAGTTTTGATGATTATGGCTTTGTAGTATAGTTTGAAGTCTGGGAGTGTGATGCCTCCATTCCCTTCTTTTTTTTTTCAGGAGAGCTTTGGCTATTCGGGGTTTTTTGTGATTCCATATGAATTTCATCAATAATTGTTCTATTTCTTTGAAGAATGACATTGAAATTTTGATTGGAATAGCATTGAATCTGTATATTGCTTTTGGAAGGATGGCCATTTTAATAATTAAACCAACACTTTAAAATAAATATACTTTTATGGAAAGGTCTAAGTCTTCACACTTCTTATTATCTTGGTAATTTTATATTTGTTTGATACTAAAGAAAAAAATTAAATACGCCTTGTAATTCTAATACCTTGTCCAGTTCGGAGGTCACTTAATCTTGCAAGTTTTCCCAACACATTCCTTCTGGATGAAATGCCCTTCCTTCTGGATCCTAGAACCTGTCATTTACCTCTCTCATGTCTCATGTGTCTTTCACTTGATTTCAGTGTCAAGGACTATCATATTCATCTTTGTACCCCTAACACCTAATATATAGTGCTGTATAGACAGTAGGATCCTAATAAATATTTTAGGGAAGAATTATTCAATGAATGATTGAGGAATTACTACTACTGAGGGCAAACAAAAAAAGGGGGACACAAAGTGGAGGTATTATTTCAGAGATGAACAGAACTTTTAAATATTGGCTGATATCACCTTTTTCAATGCAGTATTAGTCATTCAAGATGCTACAATTCTACAACCAAACTACAAGGTCAAAGTGACATAACCATTCAATTCCATGGCTTTCTTAACTGTCTTCAATTGTTCAAGCAAGAGACATGAGATCTATTATGTATTTTACCTACAACATTCAAATGAAAATGGATCAGTTGTAAAGGATTCAGAGTTGGTGGTTTCTACTGAGGAGACAGAAAGCAGTTAGCATCCTTGGTGTTCCCTGAAGGTTACTACCATGTCCCAAAATGCTACAAAGTTCTGTGGAACTTTGAGTTCTGTGGAAGTAACTGCAAGGATAATTCCTGATAGAACATGTTAAAATTAGAAAAAAAATGAGCCCCTGAGCAATTAACTGGGTTTTAGGAGAAAGAATTCACTTTACAGTCACTTGATAGTGGCACCTGGAAGAACATATAAGAATTGATAAGATCAGATAAAACAACTAAAGGCAGGCTAGTGACATATATTTAATCAAGGAAGCACAAAAAGACCACAAGGGAATAAAAGAGACTGGGAAATTTTGCTTATGGATGATGCAAAATGACTGTTGCTATTCTGGTTTTGTATTATGAATCCATAAAAATTGGCATTGCACTTAAGTTAAGTTTAAATGAAATAGAGTTAGTAAGTAGAGAAAAGGCCAATAATCACACTTAAATAAGAACAAATAAACAGAGGATCCACTCTCTGGGCACTGTAGTAAGAGGTAGGAGAGCAAAGCAAAATCAGAAGACAACAGAGGTCATCCATGCTCTATGTGGGAGACAGACACACCATGTCACCACATCTCTCCAAATCTCCTCCTTCTATCTCATGCCAGCCCTGACCATCTGACCTTTGAGATCTGATTCACAATTTAGAACTCTGGCAAGTCCTCCTTTATTCCATATCCCTAGGAGAGGCTAAGTTCCAGTTCTGTGCCATCACTATAGAGCTCCATAATGGCCTGCATAGTCTATCCTCATTGCTAGAATGGGTGCTCCTCTTTTATCCATGATACCTGCCACAGAGCCCAGTGCTTACTGCATGGAAGAATGAATGAATGTTGTGTAATGAACAGACCATTATTAGCATGAGCAAAGTACTTAGTGATGTAGAGGAAGAAATGATTGGTTCTGCCTGAGAGAAAATAAGCTTTCTCAGAAGAGTGGATCCCTTATAAAGGTTAGGTCATTTTCATGAGTTTTATTAGACCATATTCATAACAACCTTATGAAACAGATCTTATCTCCATTTTCAGAGGATTCCTAATCTCTGACAAGTAACTCGTCCAACATTAATAGATGGCTTTCCTTAGGATGCTAAGGAGTGTGGATTTTATTCTGTAGACACCTGGGCATCATCAAATGTTTTAAGGAGGGAAATAACATCATTGGAAATATATTTAAATGAACTCTAGCAAGAGAATTAGGAAGTTAATTAAAGGAAAATGAATGGGACAGGATAGAGACTAGAGATCAAATAACAACCCTCAGGTTGTTGTACTGGCCTCGGATGGAGCTAAAATGGGAAAGCTGAACAGTAGCAAAGGTGGTGATGAAGCATGGAAAGACTGGAGACCTACTTCAGAGCAGAGTTTGGAGGATGTGGGCACTGACTTCACATAGCTGAGGGCAAAGGAGTGATCAAAGATGAGACTGAGCATTTGCGCTGGGTGAGGGAATTGTGGCATTATTCACTTTGAGAAGAAAGAAAGGGGGAAGAACAGATTTGGGGAGACAGGAAGATTTTTAAATTTGAGATGTCATTGGATTATTCAGTGGTTCATATCTTTTAGGGAAATCAAAATGAAGATCTGAAGTTTCAGAGAGGTCTATGATGGATTTGAGAGTCACTGTGAAGTAGGGAATGGTTAGAACAATGGGAGTCCATAAGACTCTCTAGAGAAAAAGGCAAAGGACAAGAGCTAGGAGGGTTCACCCCAGGGCTCATCAACATTGAGGAGGAGACATTACAAAGGGAACAGGAGAACCATTAAGATGCCCAGGAAAATAGATGAGCACCTGGGAGGGAAAGCTCAGTGTTGCCCAATGATAAGGCAGAGGAGCTACATGAAGGGAAGAGATATGTGAAGACCAGATTTGTAACATCAGTGGCACAGCTAAATGAAAGACATGGAGGAGCTGCAATTCCAGATAATGTAATTTGAGAGAGATAATAGAAACAGCCATGAGATATACTTCATCACATATGCATAAAAGGGAATCTGATTGGCTCATATTTTCTTTCCCTGGAGCTGGAAATATCATAGTCTTCTTCATAAGGAAACGAAGAAAGCATTTCTCAATGACAAAAGTTGTTTGTCAAACAAATGAGTGAACTGCAAACATGTTTCACCCGAACTTATTTAGAGACCATTTACCAGAAACACTCAGAAAAGCAAGAACCTTTTAAAATGGCAGAGGCTCAAGGGAGGCCAAAGTAGGGCTTCTACAACGATGAAATGCTTTTCAGAAAATCTCCAATATTTTTATATGTATTATAGCTACTCTCTAAAATGATTATTCTGCTTTTTTATCTTAGGACCTGAAAATTTCTTAAGAAATGAAACATATACTTATGATACAAACCAGAAATCCCACTTCTAGATACTTATCCGGTGAAATGAAAACTGATATTTATACAAAAACCTGAATGTGGATGCTTGCAGTGACTTTATTAGTATTTGTGAAAACTTGAAACAACTGAGCTGTCCCTCAGTTGGGAAAGGATATGCAAACTGTGGTATTCATCCAACGGAATGCTAAGCAATGAAAGTGAATAGTGATACACGCTAAGTTTCAGAAAGTCTCAATGCATTTTCACAAACGAAAGAAGCCAGACTCTGGTTCCATTTATATGATTGTCTAGAAAGTCAAAACTAAGGGGACAGAAATCAGCAGTGGCTGCCAAAGTTTGGGGTAATGAGAGGGGAAGCAGAGAGTACTTTCTGGAGTTAAGACATTTCATATCTTGACTGTGATGGTTACACAACTGTATGCATGTCAAAACTTGCTGAACAGTACACTAAAATGATGACATTTACTGTATACAAATTATATTATGATTGAAAACAATGAGGGAAAAAGAGCAGGGGTCTGGGGAGAAATGGGATCTAGTTACAGTCATGTTGTTCACTCATTTTGTAACCATGGACAGTTTTCTAATCTTCTTTGAGTCTGGTGCCCAAATCTGTAAAATGAAATTGGAAAATTTCTCAAAGAGTCTATTGCTGTGTTCTACAACGACTTCCTTCTTTAAGCAAGGTGGTGGACCAGATGGCCCATTTTAATTCAGATGGTCTACTTCAGTTGCAGAAGCATCATCGCAGGGGTGACCAGTCTAAAATACCCAGTCTGTACACGTGGTTAGGAAAAGTCTTATTGGATTAGAAATTTGTGTTTTCCAGTTTGTGTCATTCCAAAAGATGGAGCTTTGGAAAGTCCATCTGGTCATGCAATTTTCAACTAAAATGTGACACATATATTTGGACAATGTGGAAAAAATCTGAGGGAAACACTAATGTCGAGTGAAATATAACTGGCCCCAGCAAATGATTATATTCTTCTTTTTTCACTTTGTAGGCATTAATTTCAAAGGTATTTGAAGATGGTGGCATTTACTATCATCACTGCCTTATCCTCACTTGGGGCATTGCTTTCTACTATCTGAATTTACCCACCCCTCACTGCTGATGGTATATTTTTTAGACAATAAATTTATTTGGTGACAGGAATGACATCGAAAATGTTGTTCCCAAGAGTGACATCATACCATGGTGTTCCTGAGGTAGAGGGGAGAATTTACAGCTCAAAAGGGAAGACACCAAGAATAAAACAGTAATCTGATGATGATGTCAAATGTTTATCTTTTTGATTTTTGAAAGCAGGGGTTCACAAACTATGACCCAGAAATTGTGCTTATAAATATACTTTTATTGCACTGCTGTACTTAGTTCATTAAAAACTGTGGTTGCTTTTGCATGGAGGGAAGTTTCTAATAGACACTGTATGGCACATGAATGCTAAAATATTTATTAACTGGCTCTTTACAGAAACAAATCTTGCTAAGCCACTATCATAGACTATGCTGTGAACGACAGTGTTTTCCCATAAAGTGTCATTGAATGATCATAGTACTATTATGGGATAGGAATTATTATCCCCCCTTTACAGATCAGACATGGTGAAGTGTGATGGATAAAGTTGGCTATGATTTCACTCATCTGTGGTACATAAAGAAGCAAAATGAATGGACTAAATAATACAAAAGTACACTTTTAGACCATAAGACCAGATCAGTGGTTACCAGAAGGGAAGGAAGAAGTGGAGGGTAAATCAGGTAAGAAAGGCTCAACTGTATGGGTGGAATTAGAATTTTAGAGGTGAACTTAATAATAGAATCTGCTATGGAATCAGGCTGATCTGCACCGTGTTTTTCTGACTTTGGGTCTGTTACTTAAATTATCTGTCCTCAGTCTCCCCACATGTAAATTGGGACTAGCAATAATGCTGATCACAATAGGGTAAGGGTGAGGAGTTCATGTGACAATAAGGGCAGTGCTTTTTACAGCAAACATTTAATACTCATTAGCTACATGAAAAACAGCTTTCAGTATCCCTGGGGTATTTTTCTTCCTACAACTATTGTGCCATATTAAAAAGCTAAAGATACCTCTCATATCATTGACTATAGATTTATTTGAAGGACCCCAAAATAGTTTGCACCACTGCTGTGTGTTACGTGAGATACCACTCCCCTGTCTCTTATGAATCATGCAGAAGGAGAGCATAATAATGATGTTTCCAGCTCTGTACTACATTTCCTAAGAGACAACTGCAGGAGCCCCGCGTGGCTGTTTCCTGCAGGGAGGTACAAGCCAGCAAGTCCACCAGATTGGCATCCCAGCCATCCCATGGGCAGGACACAGAAGACCAAAGGCTGCATGGAGGAAGGAACCATGTCAAGGCACCAAAGGAGAGGATATTAAAGCAAGTCAAACATTGATTGTGTTGCTTTCAAATGTCAGGAGTTACAGGGCCACAGTGAATAAAGGCAGGGAAATAAGAGGCCAGGAATTTGGCTGAAGGACTGTTCTGACTTTATTTATTTTTTTTTTTTTAAAGATTTTCTGAAATTTTTTTTTTTTTTTAAGATTTATTTATTTATTTATTTATACAAGCACTGGGTACAGTCAGAAGCGCGGGAGGGTGAGAGAATTCACCAGAGCCAGAGCGGGGAGCAGAGCAGGCAGAAGGACCGAAGGACACTGCTGAGGGGAGCAGCGGGCGGCAGGAGAGGTCTGCGCGCCATGCGGGACCCTCCTCCGGTGGCCGAGGGAGCAGCCGGGGATCGAACCGGTGCTGCAGAGGATGCGGGCAGCTTCGCAACCCAGCGCTCAACCGCTGCGCCACCGGGGAGGCCCTGTTCTGACTTTAGATGGTGAGATTTTTTTAGGAAATTTTGCCACGATTCACTGATAGTGCATAGAAACTGATATGCTTTCCTGCATCCAACAGGCACATTTTAAAAATACCTTACTTACAGTTTTTGACTTTTGGTCAGCAATCAGAAGGAGAAGAGTGGGAATAGAAAGAATAAAGATTTCTGTGTTTTTGTTAAAACCAGAGTTCAGGATCAGCACTCCTGGCCTGTGTGTGACCATCACACCCCATTGCCGTCGTAAGACTTGACCAGCTGTGTGGACACAGCGGTGTTGAATCAAAAGCTTAAGATGGGCTATAAAACAACTGAAAGTTGGAAAAGTGGCTTAATTATTTATTATTTTATTTCCTCTAGTAACAGCAGAATGACCCTTTCGATGGGTGTGTCTATTTTGGAGGTCTGGTTATAATCTGAAACAGATTGGATGTATTTGTGATTTCCACATACAAAAGAAAGTTGTTTGCTTGAGGGGGAAAAAAAACCTTTATTGTTCATTCGTTAGATTTTGCAATTGATTTCCAAGTTTGTGGCAAGTTCTTCTGAATACTTTCAGTGGGGAAAAGACCTAAGTCTTTGAGAGGGGGGTTTTGCTTTGGAAATCTCAGTCACGTAATCAGCTCTAGATCTTGTAAATAAAGTGGGTAATCAAGCATGGTGAAACAAGGTGCATCAAAAATAAAGCTTGGAAAAAACAACCCTATTTCAAAAATGAGTGAACTATCTGAATTTCTAAAGAATATACATAAATGGCCTCTAAATACAAAAAAGTGCTCACTATCATAAGCAATTAGGGAAATGCAAATTGCAAAGCAAAACCACGCAATACCATTTCATGCATGTTAGGATAGTTGTAACCAAAGACAGATGCTACCTAGTATCCAACAGGATGTGAAGCTGGAACCCACTTATATTGCTCAAGTTAATATAAAATGGTGCGGGAAAATAAAAGGGTACATATGCTTTGGAAAACAGTCTGGCAGCACCTAACACAGCAGTTCCACCCCTAGGTATACACCCAAGAGAAATAAAAAGGGGTCAACACAAAAGCTTGTACATGCATATTTAAAATAGTACTGATGTAACAGATCATAGCCAAGACTGAGAAATAATCTAAATGCCCATTAACCGTTAAATGGATAAATAAAATGTGGTATATTCGCACAATGGAATATTACTTGGCAATGTAAATAGAAATTAAATGCTGCCACATGTTTAAAATATATATAAAATATATTAAAATATTATCCAAATGAAATAAGTCAACTGAAAAGACCACATATTGTATAAATCTATTTATAGGAACTGTCCAAAATCGGCAAATAGGCAAAAAGTAGATGTGTTGTTTCCAAGGACCGATGGTGATTGTGGTATTAGGAGGAGGTGTGGAGTGACTGTTAAGGGGTACTGGATTTCTTTTTGGGGTGATGAAAATGTTGTAATATTAATCATGGTTCTGGTTACACAACCATGTAATTACTAAAAGTCATTGAACTATATACTTTTAAGTGGTTAAATTGTATAGTATATGAATTATACCTTGAGAAAGACATTAAAAGCAAGATTTTGTTATAAATTAAAGAGGTTGATTTAATTTTGTGGCTTCCATGACTGATGGCTAACTATACTCTGTACTTACTATCACTTGGTACTGAGTAATTTATATATTTCAACTCATTTAATTATCATAAAATCCCTGTGAGGTGAGTAGATTTACTGATTTCCCTTGCAGAGATCAGGAAATTAGAAAACAGAGAGATCGAGTAAGTTCACAGAATCAGGCACTAAGTGTTAGAACTATGGTTTAAAATGCCACCCTGACAGACACTAAAACTCACTCTTTCTCCAAGTTTATATTTCAAAGTTTTATTCTTTAGGGGCCTCCCCAGGTGGTGCAGGAGGTTGAGCACAGCGCTGTGAAGCTGTCCACAGCCTCTGCAGCACTGGTTCGAATCTGGCCAGCTGGCAAGGGTCCCACGTGGCACGGCAGACCTCTTCTGTCTCGCCTACTGCTCCTCTCAGCAGTGTATTTCAGTCAGTCTGCCTGTTCTGTTCCCCGCTCTGTCTCTGGTGAATCCGCTCACCTTCCCACACCTCTGGTCTGTACACTGGTTCTTGTATAAATAAATAACTATACCTTTAAAAAAAAAACAACCAAAGTCTTAGTCTTTAAATAGTTGATACACTCACACAGTTCAAAAATCAAAAAGTGACACAGAAGGCATTCATTCTCTCTCCAACCACTGTTTTCCCTGCCCCACAATGCACCATCTATTAGCTTCTGGTGCATCATTCAGTTTTTACTTATACAAAGCACAGAGGGATATATGTTATTATTTCTCCCTTTATCATTCACAAATCTAGCATATTCTATGCCTCATTATCCACCTTGCTCTGTTCACTTCTCATGGCATCTCCAAGATCCTTCCACATCACTGTTCTTCCTTCTTGTGTTTGCATCTTCAGAGCACTCCCATGCCTGCTTGTACATACCAGACTTAGCTGTTCTCCTAAATATGGACACTTAGGTTCTTCCGAAACAATCAAAGCTCATGTTTCAAAATTTCCTTCAAAGGCAAGAAGGAAACTTATAAAAAGTTTAATCATTTTTAAAATAAATCCCTTTCCTCAAAAAGTGGCTACTTTGAAGGCAACAGCCCCCATTTTAATGTGTCAGTTGGGAAATCTTTCTTAAAAACAAACAAAATTAACTGTATTAGATCAGAGTCACAATGTGAATTATACTCTTTAGGAAGGAAGCTCAGGGATTTTCAAAAACTAACATTCTAAAGCCGTTGTTTGTACTTACTCTACATGTTTTTCTACTGATTAATATTTGCAAAGATAAGAAATCAAATACTCAATATTGAATCATAAATCACCACTATGATGAATTTCTATAAGGTATATATATATATATATATATATATATATATATATATATATATATATATATATATATATCAGGCCGGTTGACTTGGGTGGAATGGAATTCCAATTCCTATTATAGCAAACTTAGACCCAAAATATTTTAAGGCAACCCTAGCTGTTTTTAGAACTTCTATTATCAGCCAAGAAAAATAACTTACCCAATTTTTTCTAAAGAAACCATCATTTCAATAAGACTATGGATTTTCTAAAGACTGTCTGACATGAAATGAGTCTGAACATTAACATGTAAAGGACAAACAATAAAAAAGGCACTGTCAGTGCAGAAAAAAATATTCAATAGCTAGAGAATGTGATCTCTTCTAAAGGAAATAGGAAGAATTCAAAATACACAGCTTTCCAAGGCAAAAGAAAGTGACAACTACTGAATTGAAAAGGCTAAACTTCATATTACCTTCTCAGAACACAAACATATATTTAGCTTAATAGACTGGAGTATTATCTCAGAAAAAATCTTATATATTATGCATCTAGGGCAATGAAAGTTGTATAAAATGATTCTCCAAAGCAAACACACTGCAGGCTGACAGTAGCAGAGGAAAGAGAGTCTAAGGCACACGTGCCGAGTTTAGGTCTCTTTCTATATGTCACCACAAAAGGAAAACAAAAGAGCTCAGGAAACCTCAGACTCTAAATAGAACCTAGCAGAAATAGCCCTGTGGTTGAAGCTTAAAAAGTACATTTTCTGGTCATAACTGTAATACAGATTTATGCTAAAAATTTGGAAAATATGGAAAAATAGAAAACAGTTAAAATCACTCACAACCCTAGTATCCAAAGAAAACAATTATCAAATATTGGCATATTCATCTGTAGTCCTTATAAATGTATATAAAAGTTTTGGTTTTTAACAAAACTGGACTTACAAACAAAATTTTACACATGGCCCTTTGACCACACTTCCTATTACTTCCTGAGTAATTTCACATGTTGTCATATGTTTTTTGAAGATGTGATTTTAATGACTGCACTCTCCTATATTTCACAAATTAAAGCAGAATTATTTCTTTCCAAACTGTGGGATCTCTAGGTTGTTTCTAATTATTCAGTTTTCTGAATACTACTGACATGAACTTTCCTGTGATAAATCTTTGAATCTTTATTTGCTTCTCAAAAGAAACTTAAAAATGTACCAGAATGCCAGATTCAAATATAAATCAGTCGGTATGCCCATGCCTCTAAATTTACCATTGAAATCTCTGGAGACAAAATGCAAATAATGCATATCAAATAAACTGTACTATTTCCCTATCATTCAAGGTCTATATTTGCCCTTCCAGATCCATCATCTTTCAGGTAGCACATTACCTTCTCTAGGCAAATGGACTACTTTTACTGGCTTAATCTAAATCCAATAACATGAAGCTTGACTGACACAGATTTCTCCCATCTCAGCATGCATGCAATTACAGTATCCAAGGCTCTCAAAAATACATATCTCATCAATCTTTCATTTAAAACAATGTACAGTGAACATTCAAACAAAATAAATAAAGCATTATAGCAATGGAAGGTGATAGCAACCCAATCATATGAGTTACATTTAATTCAACTTAAGAATTTCTTCAAATTCCAGCTTTAGTCTGCTATGTCCAGTTATGGAGTCCTTAAATGCAATCAATGTTTTGAGGCTATTAATGATTCCTAACTAGAACTATATTGTCTTGATATTCCAGTGTTAAATTTCTACAGTCTAACCTTAAAAATGGTTCTACTTTCAAGGCGCCTAATGAGGTTCTCACAACTGAGGGAGAATACATACACATATAGACAAAAACAGACATCTAAAATGTTTTTTTTCCCCCTCATTGGTTAGTGAAAATATAGTAAAACAAAAGAAAATCCCTATTTAATTCATTGATCTTATGAAGCATGCAATCATTCAAATACTCAAATTCCCAAGCCCCCTCAGAACTAGTGGTCACACAGAGATAGTGAAGTAGCTTGGGTGTGCACTGTACAGTTGTGCAGACTGTACACTGTGCAACTCTAGGGGGTGCAATTGTATCCTGACCTATGTGAGCGGTACTCCCCAGGGTTGTATAGTGCGCAACATCTCTGTAACAGTAGGTGATGACCTTAAAGATAATTTCGAAATTTCTGTTTGTTCATCCATTACATATTTGTGCTTCCTCCCTTCTAGTAATCTTCACAATGAGAAGTTTCGTAATGATAGTGGCCTGTAAATCTGTATACCTTTTTTTTTAACTAAGGAAAGTGTGCCAAGAAAGACTAACAGTTTGCCCCGGTTCCCCATTGTCATGACGATAAGGTTTTCTTTCCTCCCGCTTCCCCTTCCGTCCACCCCAGCAAACAGCAGGGTACCTTGTGTGAGTAACTGTAGGTTTCTGACTTCTTCTCGCACCTTCAGCTGGAGCACCTGTTGTAAGATGTGCTGCCGGAGGTTCTCCTGTGCGATCCCCATTCTCTCAAGCTTTTTGTCAGTAAGTCTCAGCAGGGCTCGCCCTGCAGGGTTTCAAGACATAAAAAGAAAAGCAAATGAACAATGACTGGAGAAGTATTTCCATCTCAGTCTTGGCTAATCCTGCCATAAAGGAAGTTTCCATCTAAACACAGATGCTCAGAATAGAGAGTTTTCTCTTATTCTTGTTGACAGGAATGGATAATCTGGATGAAGAAATCTATGAATTTTAAAAAGAACCCCACTTTAAAAAAATCTACTATTAGCAATCCCCAACTGATCCACACATAGAGTTAGATAAAATCACAAAATGTTAACCTGGGTATTTGGGTCACAGATTGCAGGTTTCCATAGAAACACTGCTTGTCTTGGGGTGATGGGTTCTGAGGCTGGCCCAGAGGAGCTCATGCCACTGACAACAGCTGCCAGACTGCAGGCTCTCACTTTGGTTAATAAAGAAACTCCAGGAACGCTTACCCCGGGTTACAATAACATGTCTGCAAAAACTGCATTTAAAGTTTCAGTTTTAATGTGCATGCTTCCAACTCCCCTGTCGCACCCTTGGCCTGGCTAGAGTTCCATCTCCAAAGAGTGGGGGCTGTGCCTTAATCACAATCCCAAGGGCACCAGCTCCAGTAGGGCTGAGGGGGAGAGAGGAGAGTGAATGAGGGCATCTAAATATTGCAAAACTTGGAGCCTTGGGGTGTACATGTCTGTAATGTGCAGACACACTGAGCCATGGGCAGCCAGGCGCAGCTTCCTTGGAAAGAGGCCCTTTTCCTTCCCCAGAAGGTCTGCATGATTCCCTTGCTACAGTGGTTTTTATCAGATTCTCCAATTCTCATGTTTCAGTGCAAATTTTCATTGAGATGGAATAGCAAAAGCTCTTTTGGAACTTAGCATAAGAAATAAAGAGACTGACCATTGCCCCCAACACTCCCTTGTATTCCTCCCATATTCCTATTAGCAGACCTGGAGGTCTCTCCTCTTTCAATGGATAGAGAATACAGACAACTATGTATGATCAAAGGTAAGAATTTGAGTATATTATCACATACACTTCAGTAAATAAAGGCTCTACTTTCTTAGAAAAGAAACCCAACAATCAGAAGGTAAGTTTAAGGGGCATTTTCATCAGAGGAAAAGAAACAGGTGAGTGGAGAGGACCAGCTGGTAACAATCTGTGCTGTTCTTCCCTTGCCCTTGACCTCCCTTTGTTGCTCTGTCAGGAAAAATCCAGCTACATGCTGTAGTAACAAACACTGGCTAAAATATCAATGGCTACAAGGTTTATCTCCTTATTCTACTTGTTAACTACAAATACCTCCATCTTGAATATTGCTGAACGTGGTAGCAGAGGGATAAGAGAAGATGCTAGAAGGCCTCATGCCATCTATTTATAAATCCTTTATAAATCATTGGCTGAAACTAAATCACAAGAATCTTGCAAAGGCACCATAGGTGGACTGCACTTGACCATGTGCCAGGAAGACAGTGGGAAGAAAGGACTTGATGGGCAGCACTGATGAGCATTTTACCAACACAGACTTGGCTTTGGATCAGTGCCTGGACCGTAAAAAGGGGGTGTGTGATGTTTGTGGTGGTGGTCTTGAGTTTCAGTACAATTTGCATCTGAAAGAAAGAGGTAGGAGGAGGCGAAGGGGAATTCCAGATAGCTCCAGCTCAGTCTTGGCAAACACCAGTCAGGTCATGGTGTCATGAGAAAGAAAGGGAAGGAAAAATGCAGACTCACTGAGTTCTATTCATCTTCCATAATAGGCAGAAAATGCCCTCCATTCCCCACCTTGATGTACAAGTCCTCATCTCTGGAATCAGAGGATTCGCTACCTTACATGACAAAAGGAACCTTGCAAATGTGATCAAGTTAAGGATCTTGACATGAGATATTACCTGGCATTCTCAGATGGGTTCAATCTAATCAAAGGTTCCTTATTAGTGAATAGAGGGAGACAAGAGAGACAGATAGAAGATGAGACAATAGAAACAGAAGTTGGAGTAATATGGCCATGAGCCAAGGAATTCAGGCTTTTAGAACCTGGAAAAGACAAGGAAGCAATTCTAATTGCAGAAGGAATGCGGCTCTAACATCTTGATCTTAGCCCCATCTGACTCATTTGGAATTCTGATCTCCCCAGCTGTACAAAATAATAAAATAAACTTGGGTGGTTTTCAACTTCTAAGTTTGTGGTAATTTGTTACTGCAGCAACTGGCTTGTGAGCAGAACTTACAAGTTTTCAGGAAGTCAAATCAATGAATGATTTTAGATTTCCATTCAAGTATCTTTACCAATTCCTGAGCGGTGACATTCTGCAAGGGTTAAGGAGTGGCAAGCCTGAGGCCCAGGTTTCCAGGACAGCCCTGACGTCAAAGGTTCCATTCACTGTCAGGCCCTTGTCCTGCAGCTTTATCCCACGGAGGGGAGGGGCACAGATATCCTTTACGGGGAGAATTGGCCCCAAACAACAGACCTATAGCTCTTTATACATGGCCTCAACTTACAATACTGCATAAAAATTTCCCTGAGGTTCAGATGATTTAAAAACACTCCCTACACCAAAATGTGGGCCCCCTCTCTCCTTTCCTCCCCATTATTTTGGCTGCAGTTTCAGAAATTGTGACAGTCAGTCGAAACTGCTGATGTGTCGGTAAAACACCTGGGGCTTGGTCCCGGGCAGGTGGCGGGCTGTCAGCCCAGCACAACACTGATGGTCAACTGGGGTTTGCTTCAAGGTGCATGGCTTGAGTTCCTTGTTTAATGGCTCCCTGGAGACTTCTAGCCTCAGCTTTTCCATCAGTGTGTCTGACTGTTAAAGTGTGGGCACATAAGCCCTGCCAGAAGGTTATCTCCTACTGGGGGAGTAATAGATCAGGCCTGAACATCCAAGTCACACAACTCGTGTCTTGGACCATGTGTTATACACAATTGATTCTATAAACTCTTTACATGTTAAACACTCAGATGGGTCCAATCTAATCAAAGTTCCCTTAACCTCAGATGATTAAACAGTTTTAGCCAAATCCTGAGCTATTTTAGGATATTGTGATATTTCCATTTGTAGAAGAAAAACTGAGAAATTAAGTGTTTAAAACATGAGAGCTTTTCCTGACTCTTCTGGCGTTTAGTTGTGCTGTATCTTTGGAGGCAAATAAAAGGCTTAGATGACAGAAAGATTAGGGCAGATTGTACTGAAGAACTTCTTGATCAAAACAACTTCTAGGAAAGTCAAGATCTGCACAATGAGGATGTTATGGACAAATTTGGTTCACTATCATCCTTGGTTTCTACAGCTCCCCCAAGATTTGTGGTGTCTGAAAAACCCTCTGCAGTAATTACATTTCAAGAGCAAATGTCCTTTCAGTCTTCTATTTAACCACCTCCTGTTGGCCATAAAATAGATCTAAATAAGCGGGGTGATGCTGAAACAGGTATCCAGGAAGGAGAAGTAATCATTGTTCACATCAAAAAGAAGTCCACTATACAGTTCCCCAACAAAGGGCCATTTGTGCACTGGGTTAGCTCCAAACCTGCTCTCAGGTAAAAATCTGCCTCATGCACCAGTGTATATCCCTGACTCTATCTAACCACCCTGTCACCCAAGCACCAGCATGACAGGTCTGAGCATACAACCGTAGCACTCCACTATGAGCCTGCAATTCCCCCAAACTCACCATCACTCCAAAATCAGAATTTCTGGAAGGATCAGATAAAGTGTAAGCACAAAAGCATGGATTAGTTGAAATAACAGGTAAGATCATTACTGAGAAACTATACATTCTCACAAAAGCACATCTGAGTATTAATACCCTATCTCTACAATGGGTATGAAAATAGCACAATTCATAGAACAGCTCTGAGATAACATGACGCAGTAGGTGCACACATGCCCTTTGCAAAATGCAACCATCACAATGATTCAATCGGTAGTACAGTTCTTGGCTGAGGACCCTCCTCCTTCCCACCCCACCCAACATCATCATCATCATCACAAGGATGACAATTTTAGCAAAACATATATTGAGCAGTTACTAAATGTTAAACACTGACCTAAGAACTTACATGGATGAGCTCATTTTCAACACCTTGAAGGTCCCATTATTATCTATAATCAATTAAGAGCTACCAAACACAGCTGAAGGTCAGTCACCAATGCTGCAGATCTGAGAAACAATAGACAGGCCATGCCCTAATAACCACCTCTCTAAACTGCCACTCAG